>NC_133654.1:43735467-44035467 GCF_009905375.1 Apium graveolens
TAATGAGTGATACTACGAGTAAAAGTTTATGAAAAGTTGTAAGGTTAAGGGATCAACCTGAGGAAATGAAAGTGAAATACTTGAACGTATCATTATCTGATTCTTAGTGTGAGTCTGAGGACATAATCCTTTTAAGGGGGGAAGGATGTAATATTCGGGATATCGCGTGTAATTATTTTTATCAATAAATGATATTTATGTGATTATTATGTAATTTTTGTGAATTATCAGATGATCGGTGTGGATATGTGGATGGTTATATGTGGTAAAGTATAAGTATGTTAATTTTATTATGACCAGAATAAAATACAGATAATTACGGTATTTTTCTGGTAATTTTTGGATTGTTGTGATTTTATATTGATTTATGAATTTATTAATTATTTTCTTAATAATACAAATTATTTATAAAGCGGAATCGTCCAACCTCAACCGTTTTTACGTTTTTACAACCCGAAACTCTTTCGAAAACTCCTTCCTAACCTAATATGGTAATTCCGGACATTTTCCGTGTTTTGCTTTTTCGATCCGGGTTACGGTTTGACCCGTGCGCGTCCTGGCGCACAATTTTCGATACGATATCATTTCGATACAGCAACGAAACCCGTATTCTCGAAAGACGGGATATATTACATTATTTTAGTATAAGTGTTTTATTAGAAGCCCATTTGGATAATTATCCATACGGGTATCAATTGAATCGTTTTTGCAGTTACCTAGCGGCTAAGTAACTAATTTATCGATCCAAAATGATCCAAAACGAACCAATATTGCATAAATATATATAGCCCTTTTATTTCATTTTATTCGTATAATCATAATCGATTAGTAAAATATAGAATTTAAAGAGTAAAACCCTAAAAACGTTGCGTTCTTCATAATTAAACGCACAAACGAAAGCGTTATCGAACTCCGATTCAAGCGTGCAATATATCAAATCGAAGCTCTTGAAAAACTCCTTCTGAATCAACCATCACTTTTGGTGCAAAAATCAAGGTTAATTTCTTACTATTTTTTGAATTGAATTATAAGGATTATAATAGGAATTTTGTTCTGGATGTTGTTTGTGTGATTTGATGGCATAATCATGTAGATAATTTTCTCCTGGTCATTTTGGTATATTATATGATGAAATTGGAGTCAATAACATTTTGAAAAAGGGGTTTGATCTTCGAATTGATCAAATTAGGGTTTATGTTCATATGAATATTCTTAATTGATTTTAGGGGTTTTAGTTCTATTAATCCTGGAATAAAATTGAACACACTATCATATAGATCGTGTAAAAGCGAAGTGATTCGTGTATCTGATTGTCTTGTTTGGTTCCGACAACGACATCACCGGAAATAGCCGCGCGACGGCGGCGTAATTTTCATTCAAGAATTCTGGACGATTCAGGGATGGTTTGATCAAAATAGCGGGATGGTTGTGTTGCTGGAAGCTTGGGGATCTTCCCCGTAAGTTTTGTGAGTTTCTGGTGCATTTTTAGGCCGCCAGAAAAGCTCCATGCGGGGGCCATGGAGTTCCCGGCGAGGGTTGGAGGTAGGGGCTCTTGTAACAATTATAGTTTAACCCCCGAATTTTTATAAAATTTACGTTTTATCATTCTTTTTAAAAATATTTTAAATTCAGATTTCAGTTTTTAAAAATTTTAAAAATCAGATTTCTTATTTTTATTTTCATAAAATATTTCTTTTTATAAAATTTTCAAAAATTGATTTTATTATTTCAAAAATTCGAAAATTCAATAATTCTTTTCTGAAAAATTATTTTTAAGTTAAAAATAAATCTTAATTATTTAAATAATTAATTTTAGTTGATAATAATTTATTAGAGTCAATTAATTAAAATATTAACTGTTTAATTAATGTAATTAGTTATTAAATAATTTAATTGATTATTTAATTGAATTTAATTATTTACTTTGATTTAAATATTTTCAAAAATAGTTTCGAGCTTTCAAATATTATTTAAAATTATTCTAAAGCTTGAAAATTTGTATTAAATTATTTTAAAGTCAGATTCTGGTGTTCGAACCCTGTTATTTAATTATAAAATGATCAGAGACCTGTTTAATTCCGAAAAATGTTCAAAAATTCTTATTAAATACTTGGAAATCATTTAACTTCGAATCTTCTTTGAAAAAATTATTTGATCGAATATCCTGGATGCTATATGCTACGTGTTATCTGATTGATGTGTTATATGCCTATGTGGTTATTGTTTGACTGATTTAGTCATAACTTACAATCCGTAAATCGAATTTGGGTAAACGAAGGGTAGATAAAAGTTTATGACGTCTATGTGACGATTAGAATGATATGAGATTGAGTATTGATAGATACTTGTGGTGCCTAACAGAGTAAGCGAGGCGTAGAAAAGACGCCAGTGATCAATAAATAGAACTGAAGTGTAGAAAAAGAAAGCAAGTGATCGATGAATAGAAGCAAGACATAGAAAAAGAAGGAAAGTCATGGAAAAGTAAAAATGTTGGATGGGTACAAGTAAAGTTGGAAAATCATCGGTGATAAGGCAAGTACTTCTGAACCTTCTTCAAGATATATTGCAAATATTTTCAAACTTTCTCATAACATGTTCTTATTATTCAAAATAACTCTTGTTTTATATTGCAAGCGCTTTAAACTATTTAACCTTGAACCCTGATTCTTATTGATCTTGAGTCATATGCCTTATTCTTCTTAAACCATTGATTGTTGAATTCTCAGATACAAGCCAAACACATACAATACTACTCCACAAATACATATCTACCACATACTGTTTTTCTGATATTGAATTGTTTGACATACCAACCCTTATTCCTTGTTTAAAAGAAAACCAATCCTTGTAACCCTTGAATCCTTGGTCTTCTACTTTCTGATTCTTTCCTTGATTGAAAGCCAATTTTTTTGAATTCCTGTTATACCTTCATGGTATTGTGAATCACCTTATGTTTCAAGATAAATGTTGTTATAATTAAGCTTATTGAATTACATTGGTTATCATATTGAATTGTTTTAGAATTGGATGGTTTTATAAATGTGGACCAGATTCGTGGTCGGACTAGATTCACGTTCATAATAGGCCAATGCGTGCCTTGGATCCAGTATATAGAGCAAAGCTGGGAGCCTTTCTCGGGTTAGTGCGTGACTGATCAGCAGCATAAGCTTGGTTTTAAAATGAAAAGTGAATATCCAATTCTAATCATTGCTTATTCAGAAAGTTGATTCTTCTGAATCATTTCAATTGGTTATTTTTTAACCTCAGCTATTGCTATTATGACTTGCTGAGCTAGGTAGCTCACTCTTGTAACCTTTTTTTTGTTTTTAACAGTTGAAAAGGAAATTGTTGGTAACGAAGATTCCCAATCCAGTGTGCGAGCTAGGATTTCAGGTTAAGTTGGATCGAGCTAGTAGGAGCTTTATATTATAGATGAGTTATGGAAGATTGTAAGAACGATATATTTATCAGTTGTAAGTTGAGCTAGTTGGGATTTGGTATGATGTAATGAAAGTTAAGGTTGTGGATTGTTTTCATACTTTAACCTGTTACGATCCGCGTTGTGTAAAGAAGGGTCAATGCATATAATATTTAATATACAGGTTTATATATTGGGTGTGTGTTGTGAACCCCAAACTTCTAACCTCGGGTTTAGAGGGCGTTACATCTTCAACTGATTTTAATTTTCTATACCCTAATGCTAAATTTGATAATGATGAATTACTTCCTGTGTTTCAAATTTCTGAGAAGGCTATCACTGATCATATTAAAAGAGATGAAAAGTATAAGTTTTAAGGACCTCCTTCCTGCCTCGGGAGGTCAGGCAATTTCTGTTGAGAAATAGACCTACTCATTCACAAGTGCTTGCAAATCCTAATGCTGGCACCTCTATAATATTTCTTGATATTGTGGAACAAGACAATAACCTTCTTATTTCTAACCCAAGCATTCTTTCACCTAAACAGAATTCTAATCCATCTCCTAAATTAGCCTCCTCTGATGTCTCCCAAAAGGCAGCATTTGTACCAAAGAAAAGGCTGGTTAAGAAATCTGTTACATCTGAATAGAGAGCTCAACAGGCCTCACTGAGTGAGAGTGAGAAGAAGAAGAATATTTTCAGTCCGAAAAAGATGGCTGATCATGGCAAGATAATTCTAACTCTGATGATCAGATGCCCATTGGGCCTAGGATGAAGATAAAGAAAATCAACAGTTAAAACCTCCTGATGACTCTGTTGACACAACTGGAACCAAGGAGCCGACTACTGATGCCAGTGCTCTGATCAAATAGTTTCCAGTGATCAAAGAAACTGCTGGGCCCAAGACAGCTGACAAGAGCCAGTTGAAAAGAAAAGCTAAAGATGTGGTTAGGTACGTCAGAAAGAAGAAAAAGGCTAAGTCCTCTACTATGGGATTCCAGTCCACAAGAACCTAAGTCTCAAAGGGATTTAGCAACTCAGACACATCCAGTCACATAAGAACCATCTCTTAAAGGGAAGATGCAGACGAAGAGGCTGCACAAATCATTGTTGATTTTACTCAAAATGATCTTCTTGCTGACTCTGAAACAATTACTGCAAGAAAGAAGGCTCATAAGGATGTATTGGCAAAGGTGGATTGTAATAACCTCCAAAATTTTCAACTTTTTGTAACCCTGTGTGAATAATGTTTTAGCTGATGAGAAAAACTTTTCATGCCACACTATGTAGGGGTTCTATTATGGATATTCTGAGATTTTATTAGTACTCTATATGGTATATGAGTGTATGTAAAGATCATCAGGAATCCAATTTCCGAACACTTTGGTTTTCCCCGGAAATCCACTAGATACAGAAAGATTGAGTATAAGGTAGCAGGATAAAAAGGATTTAAATTAAAGGATTATAATAGAGGATCATAAAAAAGGAATATAATGTATTGAGAAAGGTTAAGGGAACCTAAGTAATAAGATCCCGGGTATGATCCTTCAAACGATAAACGAGAACGAAAGTTAAGCGAACCGTATAACAGATCAGCGGTCATTAGACAAACATTAGGAAGTTAAGCAAAGGGATTAGAGAGAGTGATGTCACCCAACCAATGAGAAGAGGACAAGGAGAGAAAGATGACATCACCATATGACATGGGCATGACATGGAAGGAAGGAGATGTGGTGGCTTTTTAACCACACAAAATCAAGGGCAACTAGGTAATTTACTAAAACAAAAACAAAATCAAATCAACCAAGCCAAGAAAATTATTTCATCAAACACAAAAAATCAATTCCCTCATTCAAGCAGGTTAGCTCTTGGCTTTTTACTATTTTAAAGGGCAAGAAATTCAAAACTCAAGATCCAAGCCTCCTAAATTGGTAAGATAATTCCCTAATCATCTTTATGCTTAGTTAGGGCTATATCATGAGTTAAGCAATCAATTCCTTCTCAATCTTCTTCATTTAATCAATGAAGAAGACAATGAATAGTGTTTTCAAGTTTTAACTTGAAATTTTTCTTGATTTCCTTGAAGATCCAAGCATTCCTAAGACTTCTCAAGGCTTCTTAAGGCTTCCTAGCTCCTCCCACCACTTCGAGGAAGGTATATCATCTCTAAACCCTAGATTCCTATGTATTATAAGATGATTTTGATAAGTAGGGTGATATTGTAGCTTAATGTTTGTGATTTAGAGTTTGGGATTGAAATGGTATTGAAATGGAATGGTAAATGTTGTTATTTTGGTTAAAAGATTGTAGTATAGTTCAATTCAAGCTTAGGCATAAGTATGAATGTTAAAATTGAATTGGTTGGGGCTGATATGATGTGATAAGGATGGATGTTGGTTGTATGTTTGATTTGAGGTTGAATTGGGTTGGTTTTGAATGGTTTAAATTGGGAAATCGCGTAAACATAGTCGTTGTAACGTCCGATTTTCTTTGACTGCTTTTGTGCATAACATTAGGACCCGAGAACCCCCTGCTAGATTATGACCATTGCCATGTTTAGATAGTTCGTGTTACGAGCTTCGTTTTGATATGTAGTTCGTTCGATTCCGATGCACGGTTTAGGAGAAACGACCGTTTCAAGTAACGGCGTTTCGCGAACGAAACTTTTCCCCTCGCCTTACTTTGAAACATAGGTTAAAGACCAAAAAGGGTTAACTAATGTATGAAACCTTTATGGTAAGTGTGTTAGGCAGTTGGTAAGACACTCGCGAAGGAATCGCCTTAAACTCGTAAAGGTTAAATTATTAAAAATGGTGGAGCCGAGGGTACTCGAGTGACTTAAGCGAATCAGTAAGCGCAAAACAAGCGTTAGAGTCTAAGTTAGTTAAAGTATAGATTTACAAGTGACTTTGGTTTAATTCCAACTTGTTGTTTATAGGTTACCAGACTCGTCCCGAGCCTTTTATCACCCCAAGTCGCTCAGGCAAGTTTTCTACCCGTTATAACTGTTGTTGTGATGTATATATGTATATGCATTATCTTGCGATAGATGCATGTTGGTTAATAAGCAAATGTTGCTATATATTGAAGCATGCTGCTATGGTATATATATATATATGCATGCCTGTTTCGTATTCTTTCCATATATAATTGTTGATTCAGTTGATAATACCTATGCTAGAGGATAGCGGTAACTTGCATATACCCTTAGTATAGGGACCCAAAAGGTGTAAACATTTTCCAAAACCGGGAGTCGAGGATCCTGAGTAGATTTTGTATATATGTATATATATATACATATATATTTATATATATATATATGGTTATAGTTTTCAAAACTATTAATCGAATAAGGTTTATTCGATAACTTTATTTTATTTAATGAATATTATTTGAATATACATTCGAGGGTTTATGACTCTTTTATATTATTTATTGAATATATTTGAATATTCATTCGAGGGCTTATGACTCAGTTTATATTATTTAATGAATATTATTGAATATTCATTTGAGGATCTATGACTTCGATTATTTGCTGAGATATGTTCTTTATTTTATTAAAGAATAAGGTGTCGATAATCAACTTATCTTTGATTATTCAAATAAAGATAGTACTTTCGTATAAGTATATCTTTGGTTATTTAATACTCGTTTCAAGTATAAGTTTTAATACTTCTACTTCAATTATTTTATAAAGATTATTCTTTATGGGAATATTATTTAAATAATAATATTCAGACATTTTCTAAATATACTGGGGACTGATTTACTTCATTAAATCAGCATTATTAAGCCAAACACTCTTTAAAGTGTTTTCGAGTCTTCAAAATGATTTTTAAAAGTTAGAGCGGATCCCAAAACTCATTTTTATATTTAAGATCTTCCTTTTAAAGGGGATTTAAATACTCGCTCAAAACCTGAGGGATCTGGCTCTGTGGTGTATTTTATATTCGCAACAAGGTTGCAGTTTTGGTAAATGAATTGATTACTTACCCAACGTTCGGGAAGTAAGTCCATCTATCGAGTCGGCATAAGCAACATGGGCTCAGTGGGCGTCCATGATAGTGTAAGTGGCTCAGTGGGAGTCCATCAAATGCATAAGTGGCTGAGTGGCAGTCCAGCATAAGGTCCTATTGCGACCAGGGTGATGACCAGTGGGGAATTTGTCCATCTACTAGTAGAAAAGGTTACTTATTGGTATCTTTGCCTGATCAGCGAGATACCTGGTTTATGCCAAAATTCTTTTCCTTTCCCAAAATTTATTGGATGTTTCAAACTCTGTTCATACTTTACATGACAGAGGTTTTCAGGAAATGTATAAAGAAGATGTATATGTGGATATATATATATATATATATCAGAACTTAATGAAGTATATCATAACTTCATTTCCTTTAATAATATTTCAAAGATTTAATCTATTCAAATCTTGTCTTGTAGTCTCATCTATGTGATGAACTGGTAAAAGCACATTATACTTTGAACAAGTGGTAGTTCAAGTAGCTTTATAAATGATATAAGTGTAGTGAAGTATTTGGTAACTTCATCCCTTGTTTTTACTTATATCTAGTACGTAATTATCTTACACTTGATAAAAGATTTTAGTAAGTATCCATTTAGATACTTATATTATTGTTATCACTTTATATTATCTTGCGAGCTGTAAGGCTCACTCTTGCTTTATTTCTTCGTCACACAACAACAGTTAGGAAAGATGGCCAGACTCCAGCAGACCCAGCGCAAGCGCGTGGGAAGCGTCCCGCGTCTTCCCGATGATGTTGTAGCTGCTATAGCTGCAGAGGTAGATCTATTGGTAGATCAGGCACTCTACTTTGGAGAATCAAATTATGTATAATTATAACTTGTGGCAGATAATGGCAATTAACTGTAAATTATCAAGTAATCATTTTGGGTTGTAATAACTTTTAAATTGTGGATTTAAAGACTTGTACTTATTTCAATTTCATCTCTGAGACTATAACGGGTTGTGGTGTGTGTTAGTGTGGGGTCACAACATAAGGTTATTATTATTAATTAAGTGAAGTGATATTGTAGAAAGAAAGACCGTGACGACCCGGATCCCCGACCCCGGATCTGGGGGTGTTACAGAAATGGTATCAGAGCTAAGCGTTATAAACCTCAGAGATGATGCGACGATATAATAACAAACTCACAAAGATAATAAGAACTCTTGCCAAGTTCATGGTCGGACTACTTAAAGTAGTGCTGAAAGTTAAAACCCTAACGGGAACCCTTATAAGTATCATGATAGTAACTTAGCTCGTTTAATGTGTAGGCGCCTGAGATAGAGGACCCTGAGATGTTCGAGCGTGAGCATGATGAGGCACTGCTAGATGTTGAGGACCAGGAGGAGCCTGAGATGGAGGAGGATGAGGAGGACCCCTCAGAGGAGTCAGAGACGGAGGTCATTGCTATTTCAGATGAGGAGGACCCCTCAGAGGAGTCAGAGAAAGAGGTTATTGTTATTCCAGATGAGGAGGACCCGGATGAGGTCCCAGTAGCTGAGGAGCGTGTTGGACCTATGGTAGTGTATGCTGGTACCCCATTACCCACACTTCCGGTGGTCAGAGCCCCTACCCCTCTACCACTATCTTGGATTCCCGATGATGACAGCTCAGAGACCCATACTTCCGAGCCTAGGCAGACCGAGGAGGCACCCTCAGCGGCTCCGGATTCACCACCACTTGACCCTGCCCACAGGCAGTCTTCGTTAGCTCATGGATATGTTCAGGATGTTCTGAGGACCCGAGTGGCTGTTGCCGAGGGCCGACTGAATGAGGCCAGAAGGGAGTTGGATGCAGAGAGGGCGGGTAGGCGTACCCGAGCTTATGAGACTAGGGCTTCTATACCCCGATCCTTGAGGAGGGAGCTTACAGGGATAGAGCTCACATCCCGAGCGAGGCTCAGATCGCTCCAGGGGGACAGGCATGGTAGGATCTCCAGGCGGCAGGACCGACTATATCTTCCGTCGTGCGATGGAAAGGGTATGGGAGCTGACCCGCTCCGGTGTGTGATTCAGGATTGATGATGGAATAGTCTAGTTGTCTAGTTAGCCGAGGCCTTAGTAAGAGCCAATTTTCCGGGATAGTTGACTTGTATATAGCATCCCTTTTTCTGACTAGACAGATAGACTCTTGTGTATCACTTTTGGGACAGATGACTGTAGCACTGTTGTACTTTTGACCAGATCAAACTATGTATTTCTCGCATTATGTATATATTTGTTTCCTTTCGGTTCAGTTCCATAGTGACGGGATCACTGTTTTTATCATTATTATTACTGGACTTCGTATTAGAACTTTCTTAAAATAATAGAATTGCGATATACGTTCTCCCCATTATGAAGCTGTGCAAGGCACAATGTTGTATATGATTGTGACCTAACGTTGAATTTCCCAATAATTTTTTTTTATTATCAGAATCATGCCACCAAGAAAGATTGGAACTAGGGCGAACCCTGGATCTGAGGAAAGCCATAACCAGGATGATAGGAACCAGGAACACAGTGAAGAGGAAGATGAAGATTATGTGGAACAGGATGACTCCCTGTATGAAGAGGAAGAGGAAACATATGATGTTGAGGGATTTGAGATAGAGGCTGAAGAAGGAGAAACTGAGGTTGAGCAACCGGTACCAAACCCGGGCATGGATCCCATGGGCCAGTTCATGCAACTCCTAAGGCAGAATTTGGAATGTCAACCCAACCCACCCCCTCAAGGAAATAACAATATTGTGGCAAACTCTTTCAGGGCTTTTAAGTCCCTTAAGCCCCCTGAGTTCCACGGATCAGCCGACCCAGTTGAGGCAAGGGCATGGTTAAAGGAAATGGAGAAATCCTTTGAGATTTTGAGTACCGATGAGGCACAGAAGACTGTATTTGCTACCTACCTTCTGAAAGGAGAAGCTAACTACTGGTGGGAGGCCAAGAAAAACATGGAGACAGATGCTATTATAACCTGGGAGAGATTTAGTCAGTTGTTTCTGGGAAGTATTTCCCGAGGTTTATGGAAAACCAGATGGAGCTCAAGTTCTTGGAGCTAAAGCAGAATAACTTGTCTGTAGCAGAGTACGAAGCGAAATTTACTGAGTTATCAAGGTTTGTGCCGGAGTTTGTAAGCACCGAGGAAAAGAAAGCTAGGAGGTTTCAGCAGGGACTGAAACCGTGGATTCAGAATAGGGTGGCAATCCTTGAGCTTACGGATTATGCCACTCTGGTGCAAAAGGCAACGATTGTAGAAGTCGGAAGTGAACAGATGCAGAAGGAAAGAGAGAAGAAAGGAATAAAGAGGAAAAGTATGAGCATGGGTGGAGGTTCCGTAGGAAGGAGCTTCCCAACTAGATTTAATCGAGGAGCAGTGTCCCTACCAGGAATGAACACTGGGTTTAAGCGGCCAATGAGTGTGAGTGTGAGCCAGGGTGGCCAGAAATCAAGAATGTCCTATTCCAACCAGTCTCGACCCCCATTGCCAGCCTGTAACATATGTGGAAGGAATCACACTGGGGAGTGTAAAGGAAAGCCAGTAACCTGCTTTAAGTGCGGTCGGGAAGGCCACTATTCAACTAAGTGCCCATCATCAACCCCTGCCGTCATTCCAACCACCACTTGTCATCAGTGTGGACGCCCAGGTCATTGGAAGAGGGAATGCCCAATGAACAAACCAACAGCTTCGGGAGCAAGCAGGGCTGCTTCTAATAAGCCACCTACTGCGAGGACTTTCAACATGACAGTCCAGGATGCTATGAAAGATTCAGATGTGATAGCAGGTACCCTTTCTCTAAATTCAGTCACTGCAAATGTTTTATTTGATTCGGGAGCAACTAAATCTTTTATATCAAAGGACTTTGCGCGTAAGTTAAGACTTAAGGCTGAACCCTTGATAGAACCCTTGCAAGTAAAAATAGCCAATCATGAAATTATTCCTGTTAACCAGATTCACCCCGCCTGTGAGATAGGCATAGGGGAACAATCTTTTAGTGTTGATCTGATTCCTTTTAAATTAGGGGAGTTTGATGTAATTTTGGGAATGGACTGGTTATCTAGCAATGATGCTCAGATAGACTGTAAAGGGAAGAAAGTTAAGCTAAATATCCCAGGGAAGAAGGAAGTTATATTTAGAGGAAAGAGGCAGACGCATAAATTTTTGACTATGGCCCAGGCCAGAAGGATGCTACGAAAAGGAAATGAGGCCTACCTAGCCTATGTGATGGACACGCAGAAGGAGGTGCCCAACTTACAAGATATTCCAGTAGTCAACGAATTTGAAGATGTATTCCCACAAGACCTTCCGGGATTACCACCCGATAGAGTGATTGAATTTGCTATTGAGTTGGCCCCAGGGACGGCGCCAGTTTCAAAAGCACCTTACCGGTTAGCCCCGTTAGAAATGAAGGAATTAGCTATCCAATTGCAGGAACTCTTGGATAAGGGTATGATAAGACCCAGTGTGTCTCCATGGGGAGCACCAGTTTTATTTGTTAAGAAGAAAGATGGGAGCATGAGGCTGTGCATAGACTATCGAGAGTTGAACAAGCTAACCATAAAGAATAGGTACCTATTACCTAGAATAGACGATCTGTTCGACCAGCTAAAGGATGCTGTTTATTTTTCCAAGATCGACCTGAGAACTGGATATCACCAATTAAAGATTAAACCCGAAGATATTTCCAAGACAGCGTTCCATACCAGGTATGGGCATTATGAGTTCTTGGTAATGTCCTTTGGATTAACCAACGCCCCAGCGGCTTTCATGGATTTAATGAATAGAGTATTTAAGAAGTACTTGGACAAATGTGTCATAGTTTTTATTGATGATATTTTGATCTACTCAAGAACTGAGGCAGAACATGCAGAGCATTTGAGGATAGCTCTAGGAATACTCAGAGAGGAGCACTTGTATGCCAAATTCTCGAAGTGTGAATTCTGGCGGAATGAAGTACAGTTTTTAGGACATGTGATCAATAAAGAAGGAGTATTGGTCGACCCCTCCAAGATAGAGGCGGTCTCAAATTGGGAAAGGCCAACCACACCCACAGAGGTAATGAGTTTTACAGGATTGGTCGGCTACTATCGTAGATTTGTACAGGACTTTGCGAAGATCGCAGCCCCTTTGACCTGACTTACTCGTAAGACAGAGAAGTTTGAATGGACGGAGAAATGCGAGAACAGTTTTCAGGAATTAAAGAAAAGGTTGATAACGGCTCCGGTACTGGCATTGCCGGACGGAAAAGGAGATTTTATGATATATAGTGACGCGTCGCACAAAGGACTAGGGTGTGTGCTTATGCAGCACGGTAAAGTGATTGCGTATGCATCAAGACAACTGAAGGAATACGAGGTTAGATATCCTACTCATGACCTTGAGCTCGCGGCAATAGTATTTGCCATAAAAATTTGGAGGCACTACTTGTATGGAGAGAAGTGCGAGATTTTCACAGACCATAAGAGCCTCAAGTACATATTTACGCAGAAAGAGCTCAACATGCGCCAGAGGAGATGGTTAGAACTAATCAAGGACTATGATTGTGAGATTCTCTATCATCCAGGGAAAGCCAATATGGTGGCTGATGCCCTTAGTAGAAAGGAAAGACTCAGAATGATAACAACTTCGGAAGAATTGATAAGGGATTTTGAGAGAATGGAAATAGAAGTAAAGGTAACCGGAACTGAAAAGCTTTTTGAGATCTCAATGCAGCCCGAGTTATTGGAAAAGATCAGATTGTGCCAGGAGAAAATAATGAATGAAGGCAGAGAGTCAATGACTGGAGAGGAGATCCATACTGAGAAAGATGATAAAGGGATAATGAGGTACTCCTACCGGATTTGGGTTCCGAATGTTCAAGAGCTTAAAGATGAGATATTGGATGAAAGCCATAGTTCAAGGTATTCCATTCACCCGGGAAGTACCAAGATGTATAGGGATTTGAAGGAATATTACTGGTGGCCCAACATGAAGAGGGACGTAGCAGAATGGGTAAGCAAATGTTTGACTTGCCAAAGGGTAAAGGCAGAGCACCAGAGACCCAGTGGACTCTTACGACCCCTGGAGATTCCCGAATGGAAATGGGAACTGATAGCGATGGATTTTGTTGTAGGCTTGCCAAGGACGAAAGCCAATCATGACGCCATTTGGGTAATTATAGACCGACTGACAAAGTCAGCTCATTTCATTCCTATCAATGAGAGATACACAGTCGATAGACTGGTGGACATTTACCTTAAGGAAATAGTAACGCGACATGGAGTCCCAGCGTCCATTGTCTCAGACCGAGACCCCAGGTTCAACTCCAGATTTTGGAGGAGCTTTCAGGAATGTGCGGGGACCAAGTTAAATATGAGTACCGCGTACCATCCCCAGACGGATGGGCAGAGTGAAAGGACCATCCAGACACTAGAGGATATGTTGAGAGTCTGTGCAATAGACTTTAAAGGGAGTTGGGATGATCACTTGCCATTGATCGATTTTTCTTATAACAATAGCTTTCATGCTAGCATCGGAATGCCGCCTTATGAGGCCCTGTATGGAAGAAGGTGTCGATCTCCCTTATACTGGGATGAAGTAGGAGAGCGGAAGATGCTCAGACCAGAAGTGGTCCAAAGGACCAAAGATATAGTGGATCTCATCAGAGGACGGCTTGTAGCAGCCCAAGACAGACAGAAGAAATATGCAGACCTAGCCTGAAAGGACAAGGAATATGAAGTCGGGGACTTAGTACTGCTAAAGGTATCCCCTTGAAAGGGATTAATGAGGTTCAGAAGGAAAGGAAAACTAAGCCCAAGATACATTGGACCTTTTGAGATATTAAGACGGATTGGAAAGTTAGCTTACGAGCTAGCCTTACCCCCTAATTTGCAACAAGTTCATAATGTGTTCCATGTGTCAATGCTAAGGAAGTATCATCGGGATGCCAGACACATAGTGGAGTATGAGCAGGTGGATATGCAGCCAGATCTAACTTACGTGGAGAAGCCAGTAAGGATTATAGATAAGAAGGAGTAGGTGCTTCGGAACAAAGTAATCAAGCTAGTCAGAGTACTATGGCAGAATCATAATGTGGAAGAATCAACTTGGGAACTAGAGAGCGCAATGCTAGAAAAGTACCCCCATTTGTTTTCTGTTTGATTCCGGGATGGAATCCTTTTAAGGAGGGGAGACTGTAATAACCCCCAAAATTTTCGACTTTTTGTAACCCTTGTGAATAGTGTTTTAGCTGAATGAGAAAACTTTTCATGCCACACTATGTAGGGGTTCTATTATGGATATTCTGAGATTTTATTAGTACTCTATATGGTATATGAGTGTATGTAAAGATCGTCAGAATCCAATTTCCGAACACTTTGGTTTTCCCGGAAATCCACTAGATACGGAAAGAATTGAGTATAAGGTAGCAGGATAAAAAGGATTTAAATTAAAGGATTATAATAGAGGATCATAAAAAGGAATATAATGTATTAAGAAAGGTTGAGGGAACCTAAGTAATAAGATCCCGGGTATGATCCTTCAAACGATAAACGAGAACGAAAGTTAAGCGAACCGTATAACAGATCAGCGGTCATTAGGCAAACAATTAGGAAGTTAAGCAAAGGGATTAGAGAGAGTGATGTCACCCAACTAATGAGAAGAGGACAAGGAGGGAAAGATGACATCACCACATGACATGGGCATGACATGGGAAGGAAGGAGATGTGGTGGCTTTTTAACCACACAAAATCAAGGGCAACTAGGTAATTTACTAAAACAAAAACAAAATCAAATCAACCAAGCCAAGCAAATCATTTCATCAGAACACAAAAAATCAATTCCCTCATTCAAGCAAGTTAGCTCTCGGCTTTTTACTATTTTAAAGGGCAAGAAATTCAAAACTCAAGATCCAAGCCTCCTAAATTGGTAAGATAATTCCCTAATCATCTTTATGCTTAGTTAGGGCTATATCATGAGTTTAAGCAATCAATTCCTTCTCAATCTTCTTCATTTAATCAATGAAGAAGACAATGAATAGTCTTTTCAAGTTTTTAACTTGAAATTTTTCTTGATTTCCTTGAAGATCCAAGCATTCCTAAGACTTCTCAAGGCTTCTTAAGGCTTCCTAGCTCCTCCCACCACTTCGAGGAAGGTATATCATCTCCAAACCCTAGGTTCCTATGTATTATAAGATGATTTTGATTAGTAGGGTGATATTGTAGCTTAATGTTTGTGATTTAGAGTTTGGGATTGAAATGGTATTGAAATGGAATGGTAAATGTTGTTGTTTTGGTTAAAAGATTGTAGTATAGTTAAATTCAAGCTTAGGCATAAGTATGAATGTTAAAATTGAATTGGTTGGGGCTGATATGATGTGATAAGGATGGATGTTGGTTGTATGTTTGATTTGAGGTTGAATTGGGTTGGTTTTGAATGGTTTTAAATTGGGAAATCGCGTAAACATAGCCGTCGTAACGTTCGATTTTCTTTGGGCTGCTTTTGTGCATAACATTAGGACCCGAGAACCCCCTGCTAGATTATGACCATTGCCATGTTTAGATAGTTCGTGTTACGAGCTTCGTTTTGATATGTAGTTCGTTCGCTTCCGATGCACGGTTTAGGAGAAACGACCGTTTCGAGTAACGGCATTTCGCGAACGAAAATTTTCCCCTCGCCTTACTTTGAAACATAGGTTAAAGACCAAAAAGGGTTAATTAATGTATGAAACCTTTATGGTAAGTGTGTTAGGCAGTTGGTAAGACACTCGCGAAGGAATTGCCTTAAAAGTCGTAAAGGTTAAATTATTAAAAATGGTGGAGCCGAGGGTACTCGAGTGACTTAAGCGAATCAGTAAGCGCAAAACAAGCGTTAGAGTCTAAGTTAGTTAAAGTATAGATTTACAAGTGACTTTGGTTTAATTCCAACTTACTTGTTGTTTATAGGTTACCAGACTCGTCCCGAGCCTTTTATCACCCCAAGTCGCTCAGGCAAGTTTTCTACCCGTTATAACTGTTGTTGTGATGTATATATGTATATGCATTATCTTGCGATAGATGCATGTTGGTTAATTAGCAAATGTTGCTATATATTGAAGCATATTGCTATGGTATATATATATGCATGCCTGTTTCATATTCTTTCCATATATAATTGTTGATTCAGTTGATAATACCTATGCTAGAGGATAGCGGTAACTTGCATATACCCTTAGTATAGGGACCCAAAAGGTGAAAACATTTTCTAAAACCGGGAGTCGAGGATCCCGAGTAGATTTTGTATATATGTATATATATACATATATATTTATATATATATATGGTTATAGTTTTCAAAACTATTAATCGAATAAGGTTTATTCGATAACTTTATTTTATTTAATGAATATTATTTGAATATTCATTCGAGGGCTTATGACTCTTTTATATTATTTATTGAATATTATTTGAATATTCATTCGAGGGCTTATGACTCAGTTTATATTATTTAATGAATATTATTTGAATATTCATTTGAGGATCTATGACTTCGATTATTTGCTGAGATATGTTCTTTATTTTATTAAAGAATAAGGTGTCGATAATCAAACTTATCTTTGATTATTCAAATAAAGATAATACTTTCGTATAAGTATATCTTTGGTTATTTAATACTCGTTTCAAGTATAAGTTTTAATACTTCTACTTCAATTATTTTTATAAAGATTATTCTTTATGGGAATATTATTTAAATAATAATATTCAGACATTTTCTAAATATACTGGGGACTGATTTACTTCATTAAATCAGCATTACTCCAAACACTCTTTAAAGTGTTTTCGAGTCTTCAAAATGATTTTTAAAAGTTAGAGCGGATCCCAAAACTCATTTTTATATTTAAGATCTTCCTTTTAAAGGGGATTTAAATACTCGCTCAAAACCTAAGGGATCCGGCTCTGTGGTGTATTTTATATTCGCAACAAGGTTGCAGTTTTGGTAAATGAATTGATTACTTACCCAACGTTCGGGAAGTAAGTCCATCTATCGAGTCAGCATAAGCAACATGGGCTCAGTGGGCGTCTATGATAGTGTAAGTGGCTCAGTGGGAGTCCATCAAATGCATAAGTGGCTGAGTGGCAGTCCAGCATAAGGTCCTATTGCGACCAGGGTGATGACCAGTGGGGAATTCGTCCATCTACTAGTAGAAAAGGTTACTTATTGGTATCTTTGCCTGATCAGCGAGATACCTGGTTTATGCCAAAATTCTTTTCCTTTCCCAAAATTTATTGGATGTTTCAAACTCTGTTCATACTTTACATGACAGAGGTTTTCAGGAAATGTATAAAGAAGATGTATATGTGGATATATATATATATCAGAACTTAATGAAGTATATCATAACTTCATTTCCTTTAATAATATTTCAAAGATTTAATCTATTCAAATCTTGTCTTGTAGTCTCATCTATGTGATGAACTGGTAAAAGCACATTATACTTTGAACAAGTGGTAGTTCAAGTAGCTTTATAAATGATATAAGTGTAGTGAAGTATTTGGTAACTTCATCCCTTATTTTTACTTATATCTAGTACGTAATTATCTTACACTTGATAAAAGATTCTAGTAAGTATCCATTTAGATACTTATATTATTGTTATCACTTTATATTATCTTGCGAGCTGTAAGGCTCACTCTTGCTTTATTTCTTCATCACATAACAACAGTTAGGAAAGATGGCCAGACTCCAGCAGACCCAGCGCAAGCGCGTGGGAAACGTCCCGTGTCTTCCCGATGATGTTGTAGCTGCTATAGCTGCAGAGGTAGATCTATTGGTAGATCAGGCACTCTACTTTGGAGAATCAAATTATGTATAATTATAACTTGTGGCAGATAATGGCAATTAACTGTAAATTATCAAGTAATCATTTTGGGTTGTAATAACTTTTAAATTGTGGATTCAAAGACTTGTACTTATTTCAATTTCATCTCTGAGACTATAACGGGTTGTGGTGTGTGTTAGTGTGGGGTCACAACATAAGGTTATTTATTATTAATTAAGTGAAGTGATATTGTGGAAAGAAAGACCGTGACGACCCGGATCCCCGACCCTGGATCTGGGGGTGTTACATGGATGCAGTTATTAATGATCTCATATTTGAGGAGAGTACACAAGAGCCTTCACTAATACTTGCTGAAGCAGCTCATATTCCTCAGGACCCACAAGAACCATCACTTCAAAGTACTTATGCTGGCCTAGTTCATTCTCCTGACAAATCAAATTCTGATGCTATAACAAATCCTGATGTTGATCGATTTTCCATTCAAAAAGCTTCTACTGATGATTTCTTTTTGCTGACTAGCTTGTTAAAGCATCCTGATGTGTTGTTTATTCCTCCACTATCATCACTTCCACTTGAGGACTCACCTTTAAGTATTGCTTATTTTCTTATGTTGTTCCTCATGTTTTTATGATTATAAATAGTCTCTTTTGAGGTTACCTCTATTTATATGACAAACATACTACTCCTCTCAGCCATCTCTTATTTCTTTGCAAACTATGTGACTCTGCTTTTCTGTGAGACTGTGTAAAAATACTATGTGAGAAAAATAAATTTTGAGTGGCAGTTTCCTGTACTGGCAAAAGGAGAGGTAACTTTGAGAAAAGAATTTTATAAGTGTTTCTTTCCTTATAAACTTTCTTTTGTGAGAAAAATATTACTCTTAAATGTAATATATTGTGTGAAAAGTGATGAGATCACTTGAAAATAAAAGAGAGATTTAGGTGTTACCTTGTTTTTGTTTCATGATCTCATCAGGAACGGACAACTATAGCGAAGGATCCTCATAAAGGCAAAGCAATTCTACCTAGCTCTGCACATTTTTGAGAGGGTCTGTCCAGCTCTAATTCTGATGAAGATAGTGATCATGATGATCCTGACACAAATCAGCTTAAGATTGCTATTGATGCATCTAAGAAGTCTAATATTGGTTCCTCTTCATATTTCAATGCAGATCCTTCTTATTACAATGCTGATGCTGAGCATTTTCGAAAGACTGAATGGGATTTTGCATGGAGAGATGCACACACTTCTATCTCCTCTACTGTTGGGATTCAACATGTTTACAAGGCCTATGATGAACTTCAAAATCCTGAACTTAAATTGCATCTTAAGGCCTCTACCATTTTTGTAAAAGGAATTCAGTCAGAACTTGCTAATATAAAGAAATCTCATGCTTGTTTATAGAACAAGATTGATACGTTTATGATTACTCCACTTACTTCAGCTGAACTCATAAGTGTGAAAAATGCTGTTGAAGTCATGGTATAATCTCAACAATTCATGGATTCTCGATTTTCTTCTTTGGAAGATAAAGTATCTTCTATGGCGGATAAATTGGATGCTATATTTTCTCTTCTTTCAAATACTGATGCCAAAAAGGGGGAGAAGATAGCTGTCACAAAATGTACACCTGACTCTATTCAGTTGATAGATAAAGATACTGATGGTGATAAATATCCGGTTACAAATGTTCAAATTGCTCTAACTGCTCAACAGCCTCAACATTCTAAAACATCTGGTTCTTCAGGATAAGGAAAGTCTAGTTGTGTTCATGAAGCTAAGCACAAGACAAATGTTGATGCTCTTGAAACTGGTGATGTTACAATATCTAACTTAGCAGATGCTAAAGGGTTATTCTTTCCTTATAGACACAAGAAAACAGGTGAAGAGACTGTTATGTACTACAAAGATAAAAGGTTTGAGCAAAAGAACGCTATGAGTGCTCTTGGATTGATAACTGAAGAATTCCCTGATCTAACAACTGAAGAAGCAGTTATGCAACAGAAGGAGTTAATGGCTCAAATTGAAGCTGAAGCCAAGACCTCTAAAGGAAGAGGAAAAAGAGGTGGAAGATCTACAAGTGCTAGAGGAAGAAGAGGAAGGGGAAGAATTTCTAAATCAAGTCAAGTGCTTGCAATTGATTCTGCATTTCTGAATGTCCTATCCAGAGAAGGTTATGTTCCTATAAAAGGACATGATTTAGCAGAAGAAGTTGAGAAAACTGAAGAGATGCTTGTCCAAAGGAATAAAAAGTCAACTGCTAACATTGCTCAAGTTGATATGACTAATACAAATGTGTCTCTTGAAGCAGACACAAATCCTGAGGAAAAAGTAGATACTGATGTTGTGAACCTGATAGTTGATTCTAGCACTGATGAAAAGGTGAGCAAAACATTGGATGAGTCAATTCTTATTACAGTAGTTGCTTCTTATAATTCAGAGGTTGATGAATGAGAAAGAATTGACAGAAGGAAAGCTGATCAAACATGCAATGACTATGTGGAGAGAATCCTAAATTCAAGAAGAGAGCTGTGGCATAAATCTAGAGGAAAGATTTATGATTTATCTAAAAGGATATGCTTTTCCCATCAAGAAGGATAAAAGATGGAAATATATTTATTCATTCAATTATCCTAAAGGATTCAAGCACATTGAATTTGTGTCAGAAGGATTAAGGGATCCTATTTCAGAACAGGAAAATGTTGATAAGTCCATCAAGAAACCTTCTTGGGTGGAATATAATGAAAAGCTAAAGCTTATCAAAACTCGAACTAGAGGAGGTATTGGTCATTCTGGAATAGAGACTCTGAGGACTGATTTACTGGACACAGATATTCTGATTAACAATCTTGGTGAAAGAGTTGCTCATTCACATCTTGAGAAGGTTGAAACTGTAAAGATTGTATATAGGAAGATAAATCTTGATGATGTCAGAGAGGAGATTCTGTACTTCTTGTGAAATGGTAAATTAAAAAGTTTTACTCTACAACAACTCTTTATGAAGACTGTGACAGAGTTGAAATACATTCACTATCTTTTTAGAGTTGAGGACAATGTTACCCGAAACTGGTCTTCTATGATACTTGAGAGTATCAGAAGAAGAGTCATGAACAAAGAAGACAAATACAATGGTGATTATGTTCATATGTACAAAACTTATACTAGTCAAGAAATGAAGATGGAAAAGGGAGCTGCAATTTTAAAAGTTTTTCTCAACAATCCTCAGTTATCTTTCAGTCCCGATCATGAAGATGTTAGCTTAAGCTTTATATTGATTGGTGATTTTAAAATAACTAAAAGTTCAATTTCTAAACTAAGATCAACCATTTATCAGCTTGGAGAAGATACTGAAGAGAAGAGAGAGTTGAAAAAAAGCTTGTCAAAGTCCTTCAAGACAAGGAGGAAGAAAGGTTGAACAACTTTCTAGAAACAACTGTCAGTTATCTTAGGATACTGAAGTAAGCTTTATTCCTTGTACATTTTGTAATTGGTTTTGGCATCATTGAGAATGGAATTTGTGCTTCATTACATTAAGCATAAATTGGGGGAGATTGTTACGTGTTGATTCTCAATGATCAAAAGGAGCTCAGGATCTGACTGTGTTTATATGTCATCTGTATTTTATCATCGGGATTTGATGCATCATCAGTATCTATAGATCATCAACATCTGAAGGTAGTCTTTTGTGAAGACTGATTATATTCCTTATTTTGAGGGATGGATATTTGTTACATTTTGAGTGATAGGACTTTGTATATTCAGTTAAAGATATGTATCATTTTCTGTTAGTTATTGATAGTGCATATTTTAGATTGATTTATAGCACCCGTGTATTATATAAACACAGTTTAGGTCATAACATAGTGATTAACTCGAGTATTATACGATCTAGCAGCTCTCAAGAACATCAGTATTTCTTGAGAGAGTTTGTAACAGTTTTTATCAGAAATATAAAGAACTGTTATATTTTTATACTTGTTCGAAATAATTATACAATTGTATCCAACCCCTTTTAAACAATTGTATATTACTACTGGGCAAGACTATCCATACGATAGCCCACACATAAAAAGAATAATATAACACCATAATCTAGATCCATGTAAGCACATTATTCACAAAGCACGTAAGAACATAATTCACATATCACATAACTCGATCTATGAAAAGATTTAATTTGATATGTTTAAAACTGAAGTAAGGTCAAAATACAAATTTTCAAAATATATCTAACTTAGAAGTGCTAGTAAAACAATCGACCTTTTGTTACAAAAAGATTTAGGTCTCGAAAGTATTTTTAATGGAAGTAATATAATTTTTGGAGTCTAAACACGTTTGTTTTGTTTAAAACGGACATAATATTATTAAAATACGAATAATACAATTAAGAATAATATTAATCGATTATTCAATTTTTTTTAAAATTTTTAAAAGCTAAAAACATTTTTAAAATATTATCGACTTAATGTTAAATATTACATTTTATTTAACTATTTATAAATAAAATTAATTGATTAAATGAATTAATCAACTAATTAAATAATTAACTAAAAGATATTATGACCCATGAAATTGCTCAAACGATAACGACTATATCAGACGGTCTTTATATCGACCAGGATTAAACAGACCTTCTTTTGTTTTTGGTCGATATTAGTGATATTTACTTTTATTTATTTATATAATATTAAAAGTTGTATTCAAAACTTATAGATTTATTATCTTATTAATTTAGGGTTTAAGATCTAGGATTAAGGTGTAGTTTTTAGAATTTAGGGTAGTGATATTAATTGTGTTAATGGAAATATCAAATACTAGAATATTATCTTTTAAACGTGTGTGCGTATATATATGTTGTTTAATATATTGTACATATTGTTTAACCTTGAAATTTCAATCGAATGCTCTCTTTTTAACATTACATTTCAACGATTAGTTTTAACGATCCAACCTTAAAAACGGTGGTATTATCGACTTCTATTAAGATATGTAAAATACAGAACATACAATTTATAATGATAACTGTGTCGGCTAAATTGTTTCAGACATATCAATATTCATATTTTATCTTTAATATATCAAATTATAATTTATTAATCATTATTTTCATGGTAAATAATTAATAGTAACTTAAAATAATTTAGATTTATATTTTTTTTACATGAACATTTATTTTTTAAAAACCAGTTTATTCAATATTGACCGGATCGACCGAAATTTGTCATGGCGGGGATTTAAAAATTTCCATTTTTCGCCCAAATTGTCATATTGTGGCGCCTATTCAAAAAAAATAATCTAGGTGCGAGATTTATTACCGACTGATAATAACAATCATTTATCAATTTAGTAGTCAGTATTTGTCCTCTAAGTTAGGTTAAATATGTTCTTTTCCCCTTTCCCTTCTTTATACAAACTCTATTTCTCATTTCCCTACCACCCTTTATATTATCTCTATAAAATTGGGTATTATACTTACCCAATTTAACCAACCTCGCTAAAGGAAAAGTTTTTGTGCTGATTTCTCTTATTTTCGGTTCAAGGACATTAAATTAAGAAAAGTGCATACCTTTCATCGTTGTGTTCGACTTGTTATGCGCCCCCACCCTCTATCTCTATATAATCTCTTTATAGAATTGGGTACTATACTTGCACAATATTTCAATAAACCTTGCTAAGGGGAAGGTTTTTGTGTTAATTACTCTTGTTTTAAGTTCAAGGACAGTAATTCAGAGAAATGTGTACCAATCACCACTGTGTTTGACCTATTATGCAGAGTATATATTGGGGTGGTTGATTTTGTAAATTGCAAGTTCTTGAGCTTCTTCCGTGTTAAGAATTTTTGATATTTGTTTGAACTTTATAATTATATAATTTCATCACGTATGTCAACAATTTGTTTTTCGTTTGATGTAGGGTGTTTCGGTTTACAAAAATTATAAAATTTCTAAACATATGTTACGTATATTTTACAGTGTGTTACTTTAAAATGTTTTCACCTCATACATATTTTAGGCAACAAGGAGCACTCAACAAGACGACGATGATGACGACATGGAAGGAGACATCGGCTAATATTTTGTTTTCTTTTAAGTATGGTTTGATTTTTTGTTGAACATACGGATGTTATTAAATTTGGTTTGAACATACATTCTATTTCGTTGTATTCGAATTATGCTATGGTTGTATAAAAATTTATTAGTTATTGTACATGGTTTGTTATTTATAAGTATAGAGTTTTTGTAAATTGTCGATTTTGATTATAATGTGCTTGGAGTTGGTATTGTATATGGAGTTACGTGGAGTTATGATAGTAATGTTATTGCATACAGGAATACCAAATGCCAAACCTATTTAACAAAAAATCGTATCAATATCGACTAACTAGAACAAATGAAAACTAAAAGTAACAATTTCAGGATAACTAATACCGAATGAATTCATACAATTCCGACCACATTCATAAAAAAAACGACGGTCTCCGTCCAAAACTGTCGGTTAAGTATGGTTTTATAAGATTTTACGGAAAAAGTCACCAATTCAGTCTCTTATTATTATACCGACCAACTATGTCGACTAACTAAAGATCATAATAAATTAAAAATGACCGAATTGCGATCGTAATTATCAGTCAGAGTTGGCGTACTAAATTGATGTGCAAGGCACGTGTGGCATTGACGTGTCAGGTCTTGGGTCACGCTACATCTGATGGAGCTACGTCTGATGGAGCCTGACATATGACATACACACGTGGCCGTACTTCGAGTCAGACAACGTAAAATTTGATATTAAAAATATATAACGATCAAAGATAATCTGATCATCTCGGTTCCGATCGTTGTTCGGGAATACCGAACTATTTCAGCCTTATAATGACCGGTTTGACGGTCGGAAAATATCATGTTTCTTTTCTTGTAATCCATGCCTCACTTAACAAAGATGATCATAAATCCCAACAATAATTCATACACGTGAATACAAAACTTAACCAGAAAATATATGTCACAGGGAAACCTTAGCAGAAACAAACAAATAATGATTATTTTCACTTCCAAAGATAAACCCATGTTGGGCCTCACAAGAAATCCAAAATAAAAATAAAAATCTAAAGATTATTTTCACTTCCAAAGAGTATAAAACGCCAGGTGGGGCCTGACTAACTTGGGAGCCCTATATCCGATTGTCCTTTGATTACTTATTCTTTTGGAGGACTTGAACATATCTTCTCAGCGCATGAAATGAATCAGAAGATACTCGGCATATAATAGCTGCATGCAAAGATGTAAAGTAAGAACAGTATATCTTACAATCAGATGTGGTGTAAAACAGATATAGTCACATATATACCTGAAAAGAAAACATGTAAAAGGACTGCGTTGATACACGATCCTCCACATCAATAGATTTTGCTTTAAGCATAAGGAGAAAGGCAAGTGCAGTGTGACCTATCACCTGAAAGAAGGAAACAAATGAAAATTCAAAATAAAGAGAGATGTAAGTAACTAATGTTTCTCCGATGTGTGAGCATATGTCTGTCTCTTTGTTTCTTTTTATGAAGCATACATAGAACTAACTTACAGACACAAGCTTGCATATGAGAAGGAGGATGATGCTCCTGTCAACACAGCAGATGCATAGAGAAACAGCATGATACTTAAACAGATATTAAAGACCTGCAAAAATTAAAGGCAACCAAGCGTCATCATCTTTATTTCTAACAACTACTTTATGTAACATTTTTCTGAATAACATTTGAGGTTACTAACTTTCTCTTTGCCGTATATCACACTGAATGTTAGGTTGCCCAAGGCACGGTCTCTTTCAACATCAGGTAAGTCCTGTTACAGTGCACTTATAAAAACGGGATAATTCAAAGTACCTAGTACATGAAAATTAACTATATCTAAGGTTTACCTTGATCATTGCAAGAACAGCTGAAAAGACACTGATGAAAATGGTAGCGAAGCCCACTGACTTTGTGAATGCCATCGGTCTACCAAGCACATTCTGCATATTGAATTTTAAACTCTAATTTAGGAGTAATGCACAAAAGATTGTTACAAAAAATGAATGATTTTATTGGTGTTATTGATGTAAATGCAGGGGGTCTATTTTCAATTAACCAATAAAATTTTGACAAGTAACGTGTTGTAATTTTTTTGGGAACCAATTTGATACCCATATCATTTTCCTTTAGTTTACAAGTATATATCATGTTATAAATGTTAAGGAATAAGAGTAGAATAGGCTTTTACGCCTACTAGTCTATCTTGTTAAATAACCTTTTATATATCAGAAGGAAACACGGACTTTAAAAAGAAGAATCAGAAGCAATGTAACCATTTCATTTTTCACCGTTGCTTAGTTCTTCAATGCTAAAGAGTTCTTTAATTTACAAAAGTTATGATGAAACTTGAAATACGTGTTATGTGCTTGGTAGCATCTGTTATGTGCTCCACGCGTGCAATAGATATACATGTATGTAGTTCATTATCTACCTGGATGTGATAGTAGACAGCAGGCTGAATCGTGAGCCCCATTAGACTAGCCATACTAAATGCAGCAAGGAACGGTTTTGTTTTCCATCTAGGCAAAGGTAGCTGCCAAGAACCATATAAAGAAGATAATATATAAGCATACAAAGAAGATACTTATGAAATTAATGCATTATATATTTACTTGTAAACGTCTATATACATTATGAGTGTGTTGACCTTATATATCTGAATATCCAACTCAAATAACGAACTCTAAGACTAAAAAGATGCAATATTCTCTTGTTAAGACTTGGAACGTATTGGGCTTCGAGTTCTCCCATTCAATATATTTAATTTAAATATTTGAATCCATATTGATAGTTAGGGTATATTGTCCTGATTAAGGGAGTGATGAAAAATATAAAATATTATTGGGTTCTAAGTTTTAATTTTAGAATGACTTGCTAGTACATATTAACACGATAAACCAAAATTTTGCTAAAGTATAGATCTCCAAAAAGTTATTTTACCGAAATAGTAACATGTAAAGAAGAAGGAAAAAAAATGGCTCGCCGGACATGCAAAAACCCATCTCTTACATCAATAACTATAACCACAACACTATCTTTATTCCTAGACTTTAAAACCTGAACTTACAAAATAAACTCTGAACCAAGTTATCCAACTCAGACCTCTCTTCTTTTAAAAAATACAAAACAATGCCGCATAACTATAACCACAGCATTGTCTGTATTCCTAGACGTAGTTTTCCAAAAAAATTATTCTCAAATATAAAATGGAAACAACTATAAGCTAGGTAGCATACATGAAAAGAATTTGTAAAGAGACACCAAAAAAAAAAAAGAGTTAATGCAGTATTGTATAATGATAACATTGTATTTTGATATTTGATTTGAACATGATGATGAAGAAATACTGAAATAAGAAGCTATATATGTTATATTTTGCTTCAATATTAGTAGGAGGTTCATTTGGTACCAACATTAATTGATTAAAAAATAAATTTATCGGTGATTATCTTAGGACCTGCATTAAAAAAATATGTTGTACCTCGAGGTTTGCCTAACTATAAACCTTAAAAAATCATTAACTGCACTGAAATTTCTCTAATCTTTTCTGTATTCATATATCAAGTAAAATATTTTCAATGTTACCTAATTGATACTAATTAAGATTAAAAAACACAACTTACCTCGACCGAGTACGCATTGGCAACTAGAAAATATCCAAGAACTCCTAGAAACAATGGTAGAGACTGAAACATGGCGGCCATGGCCACACACTGCACATATCCAAACAATGGTATATATACATTCATGATTATTATTAAATATGTAAAAAAAGAATTAAAGTACCTCATTTGTATGTAAATGTAAATATCCACTGTCATTTATACATATATATGATATGTGATTTCATGAATTTGATAAATAAATAGTTCATCGTAGTTTTTGGAGAGATAAGAACATTACAAGCACAAAAGGTAGTTAGTTCTTTGAAGGGATAATACAAACACAAAAGAGTTAAATCACAATCAACTTATGACAGTTAATTTGTTCTTTGTAGTTGGCAACTCATTAGGTCCTTGGTTTATAAGATAATTTAGAGTCCTATTGTACATACTCACAAGAAAAAGATTTTTAATAAAAAAATATGGAAGGAATTTTCATAAAGTACTATCTATGAATTTTATTAAGATTATGTCACTAATTTGCATGGAATTAAATATTATGATAATCTTATAACCATATTTATCTTTACCTTTCTCACTTTTTCTTTAGTCTTCTTCATTTCCAATACTCTATTTCCCCCGGCTTCTCTTTGTTAATTATCCACTCATGCCTCGTTTTTCTTCTTAATGTTTTGCTCATGCAGTATAACTAAATAACGAGGTTGTCACCATAAAGCTAAAAAAACCAAAAAATGCTAGCTGTTGGGTTGCTTTTAGATTCCCCTCAGATGACAGGAGAGGAAAAACAATTGCAAGCTCTCAACACATGCCACTCAATCATTCTCTGAGAAACCAAGGATTAATTTGCGCTTTAAATTTTGTATTTTTTAATTTCAAATTATTTAACTAAATGTTTCATTGACTCTAAAAGATGTATTTCAGGAAAATCATATACTAGAATAGCATTCCATTAACAATATCTTTTACAAAGAACACTAAAAAACAACTCTTGAAAACTTTATAAGGTGTAATAATACTACTACCAAGTAGGGGTCCACACCAGTTGACAAAATGGATCAAACCGACCCAATCCAACCCTATTTTCGGCAGATTAAACCGAACCGTTATAGCCCGATATTAGGTTGGGTTAAAAATATGTCAACCCGACTTTAATGGATTGGGTATGGGTTTTAAGTTATTTTCAAACAACCCACCCCAAATTTTTAATTTATTCGTATAAATATATACTATGTATATCTCTATTATATACTTTTCCTATTAATATGTTCAATTTCAAATTAAATTTGTTACATATCAATTATAGTCAATTATATAATTTGGTTTTCATACACACCATTAGAGATCCTTTGTACTTTTTTGTGTATAAAATATATTTTACTACAAATAAATCCAAGAGTTTATCATAGAGTAATGTTATGTATCTGAACTATAAAAAATATTCCACTAATAGTAGGGTATCTTACCGGTTAAAATTGGTCAATTTTTAAAAAAATAATTATTTTATTAATTTTATATGAAAATAGATAAAATTTGCCATTCGCCCAACTTCTCGTGTATAAAAGGACGTTGGTTCAACTATAAAAAAGTGAAATAAATAGACGTACTACTCAAAAGAATCATTGATAGGCGAAAAGTGTCGAACCAGAAAGCCTGTAGCTGCCACAACTGCTTTCCCTTCCCCCACAAACCAGTGGAAGATAGGGCTTGTTTATCTGTTAAGTAAATGCATCAAAGGTGAATTTATATGTAATATGTGAAGTATGTTGAGAATCCAAGACTATAATTATAAGTACAGAATAAACAAGATTGAATGAGATATGTACAAGAGCTAAACACTCCCGGGACTACATTGTATTGCTCTTATTCATATAAAAGAATGCATACAGGAATATAAATAGCAGTGCACACCAAAGGTGGTGGCAAGAAAATAGGAAAATATAAGGGTAACTTCCTAGACCCATTCAAACACAACTCTATCACCACTACGTCCTATAATAACTCAACTATTACTGACTCTTTTTCTTTACTGCTACAAATCAGGTTAATAACAATATTTATTTAAATAAAAGTAAAACACATGAAACAATAAAACAAGTTTAGATTAATTTTCCAACAATCTCCCCCTTAATCTAAACTTGTCTCATGCAATCCTTCCAGCCCGTATGGTTTTTAAACTGAGCCCGTATGGCTAATGATCTGAGCCCGTATGGATAATAATATGAGCCCGTATGGCAATTACATTGATCCAGCACGTGTGGCCTTTCTGTGCCCATATGGCACCACTGATCATAGCTCCTTTTGGCTTCCTTGTTTGCCCATCTGACAATTTATTTTCTGCCCATATGGCATCCATTTCACAGTCCTTATGGTTATTATTTACAAGCCCGTATGGCTTGTCTTTGTTGGCCCATATGCCCTCTCTTATTTTGCCCGTCTGGTACACCACTTCTATAGCCCAGCACCTGCACGGCAATCACCACCCTCGTAAACCAGCATGCAACACTGTTGCCGTCTCCTTCTTGCTACAACTGACTCTGACTCTTGTGCACCCACTGCACACCCACCTGCATCTGTGCAATACCCCTGCCAAGCACTAACATTCTTCTGCACGCTCGCATAGCTGTCGTCGGCGACAAAAAATTCTGGAAAACTAGAAAACGCATGCTTCTCCACGACTCCATTTCCTCCGTCTGCAGCCATTTCCTAATTCTCTAAAACTCACACCAGCTACTCGACTACAACCACTTGCAACCTCACTTAACCTTAACCTCAACTGTACTACTCCATCGTCACCACCCATGTCCTTGGTGCTTCTCGAAAATCAAGTTTTTTTCTGCCTCAAAGATCGGTAGCTCTGATACCATATTGAGAATCCAAGACTATAATTATAAGTACAGAATAAACAAGATTGAATGAGACATGTACAAGAGCCAAACACTCCTGGGACTACATTGTATTGCTCTTATTCATATAAAAGAATGCATACAGGAATATAAATAGCAGTGCAGACCAAAGGTGGTGGCAAGAAAATAGGAAAATATAAGGGTAACTTCCTAGACCCATTCAAACACAACTCTATCACCACTACGTCCTATAATAACTCAACTACTACTGACTCTTTCTTTACTTCTACAAATCAGGTTAATAACAATATTTATTTAAAATAAAAGTAAAACACATAAAACAATCAAACAAGTTTAGATTAATTTTCCAATCTCCCCCTTAATCTAAACTTGTCTCATGCAATCCTTCCAGCCCGTATGGTTTTTAAACTGAGCCCGTATGGCTAATGATCTGAGCCCGTATGGATAATAATCTAAGCCCGTATGGCTATTACATTGATCCAGCCTGTGTGGCCTTTCTGTGCCCATATGGCACCACTGATCACAGCTCCTTTTGGCTTCCTTGTTTGCCCATCTGGCAATTTATTTCCTGCCCATATGGCATCCATTTCACAGTCCTTATGGCTATTATTCACAAGCCCGTATGGCTTATCTTTGTTGGCCCATATGCCCTCTCTTATTTTGCCCGTCTGGTACACCACTTCTGTAGCCTAGCACCTGCACGACAATCACCACCCTCGTAAACCAGCTTGCAACACCGTTGTCGTCTCCTTCTTGCTACAACTGACTCTGACTCTTGTGCACCACTACACACCCACCTGCATCTATGCAATACCCCTTCCAAGCACTTACATTCTTCTGCACGCTCGCACAGCTGTCGTCGGCGATAAAAAATTCCGGAAAACTAGAAAATGCATGTTTCTCCACGACTCCATTTCCTCCGTCTGCAGCCATTTCCTAATTCTCTAAAACTCACACCAGCTACTCGACTACAACCGCTTGCAACCTCACTTAACCTTAACCTCAACTGTACTACTCGATCATCACCACCCATGTCCTTGGTACTTCTCGAAAATCAAGTTTTTTTCTGCCTCAAAGATCGGTAGCTCTTATACCATGTTGAGAATCCTAGACTATAATTATAAGTACAGAATAAACAAGATTGAATGAGATATGTACAAGAGCCAAACACTCCTGGGACTACATTGTATTGCTCTTATTCATATAAAAGAATGCATACAGGAATATAAATAGCACTGCACACCAAAGGTGGTGGCAAGAAAATAGGAAAATATAAGGGTAACTTCCTAGACCCATTCAAACACAACTCTATCACCACTACGTCCTATAATAACTCAACTACTACTGACTCTTTCTTTACTGCTAAAAATCAGGGTAATAACAATATTTATTTAAATAAAAGTAAAACACATAAAACAATCAAACAAGTTTAGATTAATTTTCCAACAAAGTCGTCTATCTGCATATACTTTGTGACAAAAAAAATGAGTTGAACTAGTTTTATTATTTTGTCTATTTCCAAGTCAACCACTTGATTTATTCTGGATGTATATATGTTTGCACAAACAAAAGGGATCAGTGCCTGCATGTTACGTTTACATATTAGCAATATATTTACATTTACTCCCAAATTCAATACAATTCTTTTACAATATTATATTCCACCTGAAGGCACCTACAAAAACTGCAACTGAGAAATCTCCAACTGATGTCAAAGGCAGTCGAGAAACTGAGCATATTCCAATGATCTGTCATACAGGATATCAAGAAAATCAATCAAGTTCATTTAAAATGACCTCTTACGCAATTTATAATCCAATCATTCATATATTTATTAGATAAATAATATTGAGCCAAGGACAGAGTATGGACGACCAAACATCACAAACGCATCCCATTTCCTCCAAAAAGTACTCTGCCATGTTGCTCCGTAATCATCTTTGGGCTGTATTACAACCTCGCCGTTTGTTGTTTCGAAATCATCTTTGGGTTGTTTAATAACCTCGCGGTTTACTGTGGTATACAATGCTTGTATAAATGTGCTTCTGTATGTTCTTGATGACTTTTCATCACTGCTGCTGATATTTTTTTTTAAATCTAATTTTCTTTCGCAAGAAACCACCTTGAAAGGAAATTCACGGTCTCCATTCAATATTCTTGCATGTGTTCTTTGTGTAAGAATACCTACACAAATTGAATATAGCTGGGTAACCCTAAGTCCCTGTGATCAATTGAGCTTTATCGACGTAATGGGTTAAATTTGAAGAAATATTCAATGCACAAAGAAATTATGAAATACATAAACAAAACAATGGAACACAACATAAAAAATTATCTATATACATGTACCCTTTTCTGGTTGATGATGTAAGAAACCGTAGGAGAAGCGTGAATGCATTAATGTTTGAGTTATGGCTCCTTTATTTGTTTCCAACTCCAGAATGTTATATGACAGTAGGTGGACTCTCTACTCTTTAGCATGTCATTTGATCACACCATTTATAGCCGGACTCTTCACGAATCGAGTCAGAGCCGAGTTTTAATCGAACAGAGTCGAACTTTATTTTTTTCTGACGAACTGAGCCGAGCCAAACTTTCTTATCGAAAAAAAAAGTGTTCGAGCTCGAGCTCGTTAACTAACGAGCCGAACACGACCTTGTTCGTGAATATAAACGAGCCGGGCCGAAAAAAATCAAATCAACCGTTACTTGACTGTGAAAATAACACTACAAGAAAACAAGACAAAACCGACCGTAAAAAACGGTCGTTTAAGAGGCAAAATGGTCGGTTAAAATAGTCATAACCGACCACAGTGTATGGTCGGTTTTAGCCTGGTCGGTTATGACTTTCGGTCGGGTTTAACCCTCATAACCGACCAACATAGTGGTCGGTTAAGTGCCTGGACATTTTATTCAAATGTGGGGTCACTGTGTACACGTGGCAACACGTGTGCACACGTGTTGCACGTCACTGAGTCATAACCGACCGTAGGTGGTCGGTTATGTCTATTTTTAAAAAGTTGACTGCAACTCATAACCGATCGTGGTCAAAGTGTGCACATCGGTCGGTTTTATTTCAGAAGCTAACTTAAATGTCATAACCGACCGTCCTAAAACCGACCACCCTCTAAAGGAGACGGTCAGTTTTATGAAGAAAGTGGTCGGTTATGTCCCTTGACGGTCGGTTTTCTCGGTTTTGTAATGGTCAAAAGTGGTCGGTTATGCCTTAAGTCGGTCGGTTTTAAGGGCTGATTTTTAAAAAAAAATTGAAGGTTTTCTGCAGTCCTTGTATACCAAACCAAATCAATGCACAAACCAATCACAAATCCAATCCAATCACAACCAAACAACCAAACGAAATAAAAATGATAATCATTAAACTATACTACTCAAAACCATTCGCAAAAACTAGTAAATTTCACAATTAAACCATAGTAATTAAATCCAACGCAACCATTCATAAACTCCGATAACTGGAGGATTAAACCGTATCATTACATCATTATAAGCATTCCTAAATAACCGACAAAGTATCAAACCATCACAACGTATTATATTACATCCCATAACCATCAAATTACAATAGTCTTAAAACCGATCAATGTAAAATAATCCGATAAATCAACATCGGACGATCCACCGCCATCACCGCCGCCATCATTAAAGTCCTCGTCATCGGAGGCCTCATCTTCGGACGTGTAATTCTTATCGACTTCCATAGCACGTCGATTGTTTTCCTATATACACAAGTTTAATTAAACTAGTTAAAAACAAGAAACAATATTTACATGTGAATGAAAACAAATAAATAAACAAGAAGGTCAAAAATTATACCTCCGCAATACGAGCTTCCGTCTTTTGGACGATATCTTCAATCAAAGAGCCCACGATATGAACGATCTCGCCACCGATAAGGTTATTCCATTGCAACCTTTGGCTAGGATCGGATGATGGATCCGAGGCCTCGAGAGCGGTACGTGCGAATGTAGCTATCTCCACATCGGAAAGTTGGCGAGCAAACCAATTTGGATTAACACAGATCTCCTTAGGCACATTCCTCACAATGGCAAGATATACATTGTCGGGGATGGTTTCACGTTCTTTCGGAGCGGATGAGGATGAGCCGGCTTCATTCCGTGTGGAATCTCGGTACCGGGTAGCAAGTGTAGGCAAGAGATCGGTGGCCCGAGCATTGGGGAACCCCACCACATAATTCTTTTTAGGCTTTGTACCTTAGGTGACCTCCAATGCTTCCATCCACCAATCCCACGGCTCATCCTGATCACCCGTTTCTGTAACCTCCACGGGCATGCGCTCGAGAATGGCAGCATATCGTTCCTAAAAAATTTTCATGAGTTAGTTGGAACAATTATATATCTCTAAAAACAATTAACGATGCATTTTAAATCAAATAAAAATACATATAAAATCACATAAATACATATAAAATCACATATTAATGATGCATTTAAAATCACATAAAAATGCATATAAAATCACATATAAAAATCCATTTAAAATCCCATAATTACATATAAAATCACATATTAACGATGCATTTAAAATCACATAAAAATGCATATAAAATCACATAAATATGCATTTAAAATCACATTAAAATACATATAAAATCACATATTAAAGATGCATTTAAAATCACATTAAAATGCATTTAAAATCACATAAAAATTCATATAAAATCACGTAAAAATGAATTTAAAATCACATGAAAATACATATAAATTCACTTATTAAAGATGCATTTAAATCACATAAAATGGTCATAAAATCACATAAAAATGCATTTAAAATCACATGAAAATACATATAAATTCACTTATTAAAGATGCATTTAAAATTACATAAAATGGTCATAAAATCACATAAAAATTACCGCAAGACGCATGGCGGCCGGTGTATTGTAGACGGGATTTTCTGGATCGGATCCAACTTTCCTATGATATTTATCCCACACTTCGAGTCTCATCGGCTTTTTCTTATTTTTGTTCGTCATTACCTTTCGAAATATTAAACAACTTATATTAGCACGTCCTAATAATTAGTTGATTATATTAAATATGTTGAACGTGTATGTATGTGTGTGTGATGGAATATAATAATATTACCTCCCAAACTTTATTGAATGACCTTGCACCGGCACTATGCAATCTTTCAACTTGTTGTCGGTTGGCGGATCCAACCGATGACCGGTGTAAGTGTCCTTCATTCTTCTCCCAATACTCCAAAAGGTCCTTCCAAAAAGGAACAGACCAATAAGGCGGTTTCAAAGACAACTTTGAAACGCCCTTCTCCCTACTTTTCGCTCCACCCTCTTCTTAAGTTCGTTCAAAGTCCTTTTTATCGTCACTTTAATGTGATCTTCCATAATTTTTTGGGCCTTTGAACGGGTTTGCCCCTTAAGATGCCTATAATATTTCTAAAATTGCAAAAAAAGAAAACGAGGATAAATGCATCATAAAATTAAGAAAAAAATGACAATTACAAAAAAAATCAATTTTTAACTTACTTGAAACTCCTCGACTCTTGCATTCAACCAACCCGGGTTATGTTCTTTGATATCGGTATAAGTGTAACGCCCAAGAGACCACTTCTCCCAAATCATACTCAAAAGCATTTTCTTAGCCGTATCATCTTCAATTATATTTAAACAAAAGAAAACAATAAACATTAACAATTCACATAATAATATTGAACAATGAACAAAAAAATAAACATATAGAAATAATGCAATTTAAAAACTTATTTAAGACTTACTGTCCATTGGAGATGTCAATGCGGTATGGCTTCAATGGCGGTTTTTCTCCATATATGCCACTCGAATGTGATCGAGGTCGCCTTCCTCGCTATTCTCGCTCCTCCGTATTTGTCATGTGTCGAGTCGGATCATTCGGGTCCGAATCCGTCGGCTCATCATGCAAACTCAATTTCCCCATCTTTTTCTTTCCTCTACCATTGCCTTTAGTGCCCTTTCCTTTGCCCTTCAATGTGCCTTTTCCACCACTACCCTTGCTAGCTTTTCCCTTTCCCTTATCTTTTTCGTTTTCAACTTCCTTCCCCTTCCCTTTCCTCGCCATCGCAAACAACACCATCGTAATCATGACCACCGCTCGCATCCAAGTGAAAAGATCTTAAAATGAAAAATATAAGAATTTATTAGCACAAATATACGAACATACAAATCGAATACAAAAATACAAATTAAATGTATGCACTAAATCAAATAAATCGACTTGCATATAAAAATGTATCCAACAATTTCACAATTTATTCAACAATTACATAAATCACACACACAAACGTATATTCAACAAATTAAAGCTATAAAACTCACGTAAAGATGCAATTACAAATTTCGAGTACGAAATGAAAGTACGTGAGCAGAAAGAAAAAACCCTAAAAATCTACCCTAAAAACAGAATTATACTTATACATATATCAACAAATCGACGAAATAACCAAGATTTTTACTTATACGTGTATTCAACAAACCAACCAAAACCGACGAATATTTTTCATGCAAAAACATATCAAAACTGAAAATTACGATTTGAACTTCGATTTCAAGTGAAAAAGTTCATTTTGAACTTCAATTCTTACCACTACAACAAATTTGGACATTTACGACGGTTTTTTTGAACTGAAATCTTTGTAATTGAGCCATTTACGACGGAAAAAAATCATCATTTTTGGTCGAGTAGTAAGTTCATTTTTTCGTCACAAGATAAAATTGCGTCGCAAGTTAGGAAGAAGGGCCCCACATACTCAATAAAATAATAAATCTGCTTACGACGGAAAATTTCGTCGTATGTTATAAACTTACGACAGAAAATATCATCGTATGTTAGTTACTTACGACGGAAGAATCATCGGATATTTTCTTATGGGTCCCACCTTGATAAAATATAACATAAATGTACGACGCAAATTTAAGTCGTAAATTAGAAACTTCCGACGGAATATGTGATGAACAACGGTCGTAAGTTTGTATCCAAATTATGATTTTTCAGTTTTCAGCCATTTTCCGCTTCCAATTTAAATTCTATACAATGCTAAACAAAAAACAATTAAAACTAGTGGATGAACTCATATCAAAACATCAAAATATATTACAATATGCTCAAATGACTACATGGGTAACAAATCATACATTCCCACACAACACGGGGATAAACAAAAAGATTTGTACAAGTGCACTCTAGCAAGAAATGACAATAAATTTAAATTAACCCGGGAAGCTTCACTATGACGATACTCACATTCAGCTCCCTGTTGACAAGGAAAGAAAATATATTAATACATGCAATTTCTGTTGAACAGCAAAAAGTAAAAACATGGTACCTGCTTCCAACTTTTAATTTTAATTTGCTAAATTTGTGACAAACTAATGAGGTAACTATTTCATGCAACACGTTCCTACAAGTTTACATTCTAAGAAATGTGTGAGGAAAATTTGCACAACTTCCTTGACTTAAAAGCCTAATAGAACTTAATAGCTTTAAACTTGAAAGACTAATAAAACTAAATAGACATTTCTTCAATTATTCAATAAAAATTTAGAACATCTTGCACTCATATAAAATATACCTTTTCTAGTGAATCATGTATATATAAATTCTCAATTAATTTACATATAAATTAATTGAAAATTTATATATACAAGATTAAATTATTGATATAGTATTTTTTTTAAAGGTACCTTGTCGGACACTAGGAAGGCTGAATAAAATCCAACACCAAATTGACCAATTAAATTGATGTCAGCCCCAGCATCCTTGCTTTCCTGTCACATATTAGAATATTAGGACTTGGTCAAAGACTTGAATTGAAACATAAAGATGATCTAAACTTTGTACCTTCAATGCATTAAGAAACTTGGTTGTCCCACTTTGTGCAATGGTACCTAGACAATCAATTAGTTATTCATGTGTTATACCAATACCAGCATCTCTGCAATATTAATATATCGGATTAAACTCAATGCCCTGACTAATAAAAGATAACCAACACCAACTATCGTTTGCTACAAAACTTACGTTATTGTAATTATTATAGTATCCTTGTCAATTACTAGCAAGTATAAATTTGTATATGCTTATGTTTAGAAAGGGGCAAGGGTAGTTTATAATTTACAATAACTTACAATAATAGACAGACATATAAATTTCAAAATTCAAAACACATATACATAATTTTGGAAACAAGTACAACTAGGGTACAATGTCTGGATAGTAACTTAATTCCAAATTTACGAATCATTTTTATACTTTTGATCTGATCAGATTCAATCCTAAAGACCCAAAAATAATATTCTTACATAGCAGTGTTACAACTTCATATATATTAAACACACACATATGCACAGTTTCAAAACCAACAAACACAATCAATGAAGTAATAATTCCTGACCCAAATACTCTGTATATGCGCTTATGACCAAACATGAGTGATTTTAGGAGAAGAACACTAAATTCTAAATATAAGCAGAGAATGAACACTTTTTTCACAAAAAGGCAGGGGCATCCACTATGCTACAAACTTAGGGATCGCGTGTAACATTGGGCAATAGGAACACCTAGGCTCCAACTAGTCCAGACAGTTCAGCAGTGATAAAAATCACGCACCTGCTAAATTACTTATATGTCATATTAACATGTTCATGTTATGTATCCGATGTAATTCATATTCCTAAAAGAGAACTGAATCATTAATAGCGGAGATCAAATTATATCAACATTTTTATACAGATAAATATAGCTTGAAGAATCTTCAACTGTTAAATAAAGGAAAAAATGGTAAAATCACCTTCAATCTGTCATTAACATGTATTCACTTCTGACCATTAAAAATATAGTAACATCTGCGTATTATTGCTAAGAGACCAATAGCAAGCAAAATCTGATATATAACATATACATTGCACAATAATATTTCATTGACTGTGATTTTTCATTATAAACTCAAATTTATATTACACATTGCAACTACCCATCGCATCATTACACTGTTACTAAATTTCAAATGCGAGGGGAGGGCATTCCAGGGAAATAAAAGAGGATAAGAGAGAGCCTCCTTAATTAATAATAATAGTTTGTTTGGCACACTTTTGTTTAGCTGGTACTCAATTCTAAGACACCTGCCGATAAATCTATGCTAATCAGGCTTTTCAGCTAAAACAAGTATCTGATAGATGGCATAACCACGTACTCTAACATAGTTTCCACACTACTATGACTTGTCAAAGAGATTCTTTATCAGACAGACACTCAAACTACTAGAGGTCAAACAGAACCAGAACCAAAACTACTATTTTGAAGATCTGAACAACAAAGCGATATTCATAATTCTATTTTAAAATCTATAGTAATGGTAGAAGCACTTAAAAAAATATGTAAACATGTGCAATATGTAGTATAGAGTCGAGAGCTAACCATCAGAACCACCGATATGCTTACAGTACGGCGACCAACAAGATCTAGAAGGACGTTCTAAATTTTAGATCCATCTTCTCGAAGATAAAGCTCCACAACAAAAGGGTGCTCATTTAATTTACTGAATATGTGCTTTGTACGCTGACAATACCTGATTCAAGATAGATAACACAAAACTAAGAGAGAGGTACGCACATAATCACAAGTATATATACACGCATTGAGAAGGCTTGAATCTTCACTCTCACCAGTTTCTCGGTCTCGTCATAGACTTGGGAAAGACTTGAGCAGCAATTGCCACATTGGACAGTCTCGAATCTTCACTCTCACCAGTTTCTCGGTCTCGTCATAGAAAAGAAAGGCTGAATCCAAATAATTGAGATACCAAAGTTCGTTATCTCGCGGAGGAGGGGAGGAGAGGGAGAGAGATAGGGGGATGTGGGTTCTAAGTCGGCGGCGTGAGGAACTTAAAAGGGGGGAGGGGTACGCCTAACTGCCTAAGTGACAGGGGTGGATATTTAGGGTTAACTTTTTATTTAATATAATTTTATTTTGTTTTGATATATAAAAAGTTTTCATAAAATTAAATCCAACCCTTGGATTGTTGTTATAATAGTTAAATTTAGTTTCTTAGATGACGATATAACTGTAATTGGTTAAATTTAAGAGTGTAAATTTAATTATTATTATTATTATTATTATTATTATATAATTTGTTATACTTTGTAGAAAATAAAACAGTCAAACATGAGTTTGACTAATACATCCAACTAGTGTTTAATCCTGAATTTGTGTTTCGATTATTTTAAAAATATTTTTCTTTGATCCAATCGTATGGGTGTCAATAGATATATATATATATATATATATATTAGTGAATAACCAAAGTTTTATATTACATCTAACTAGTATTTAATCCTGATTTGTTGTTTCGATTATTTTAAATATATTTTTCAATGATACAACTGTATGGATGTAAATAGATATATATAGTAGTGATATAATTAAAATTTCATATCAAAATATTTTTATTTGGTTTTCCATTTTAATAGTCAAGCATGAGTTTGACTAGTACAGCTAACCAGTGTTTACTTCTGAATTTATGTTTCGATAATTTTAAAAATACTTCTCAACGATCCAACCATATAGATGTCAATAGATATAAATATTAGTGATATAACCAAAATTTCATATCAAAATAATTTTATTTGGTTTTCCATTTTAACAGTCAAGCATTAATTTGATTAGTACAGCTAATTAATGTTTAATCCTGAATTTGTATTTTGATTATTTTAAAAATACTTCTCAACGATCCAACTGCATGGATGTCAATAGATATATATAGTAGTGATATAACTAAAATTTCATATTAAAATATTTTTATTTGGTTATCAATTTTAACAGTCAAACATTAGTTTGACTAGTACACCTAACTAGTGTTTACTTCTGAATATTTTTCCCGATTATTTTAAAAATACTTCTCACCGATCCAACCATATGGATGTCAATAGATATATATTAGTGATATAAACAAAATTTCATATTAAAATAATTTTATTTGATTTGCCATTTTAACAGTCAAGCGTGAATTTACTAGTACAGTTAATTAATGTTTAATCCTGAAATTGTATTTCGATTATTTTAAAAATACTTCTCAACAATCCAACTGCATGGATGTCAATATATATATATATAGTAGTGATATAACTAAAATTTCATATCAAAATATTTTTATTTGGTTATCCATTTTAACAGTCAAACATCAGTTTGACAAGTACACCTAACTAGTGTTTACTTCTGAATTTTGTTTTCCGATTATTTTAAAAATACTTCTCACCGATCCAACCATATGGATGTCAATAGATATATATATTAGTGATATAAACAAAATTTTATATCAAAACAATTTTATTTGGTTTGTCATTTTAACAGCCAAGCATGAATTTACTAGTATAGGTAATTAATGTTTAATCCTGAATTTGTGTTTCGATTATTTTAAAAATATTTCTTAACGATCCAACCGCATGGATGTCAATAGATATATATAGTAGTGATATAACTAAAATTTCATATCAAAATATTTTTTATTTGGTTAACCATTTTAACAGTCAAACATCAGTTTGATGTTTGACTAGTACACCTAACTAGTGTTTACTTCTGAATTTTTGTTTCGATTATTTTCAAAATACTTCTCAACGATCCAACCATATGGATGTCAATATATATATGTATTAGTGATATAACCAAAATTTTATATCAAAATAATTTTATTTGGTTTGACATTTTAACAGTCAAACATCAGTTTGATAGTACATCTAACTAGTGTTGAATCCTGAATTAGTGTTTCGATTATTTTAAAAATATTTTTTAACGATCCAACCGTATGGATATCAATAGATATATGTATTAGTGATATAACCAAAATTTCATATCAAAATAATTTTATTTGGTTTGATATTTTAACAGTCAAACATCAGTTAGACTAGTATAACTAACTAGGGTTGAATCCTGAATTAGTGTTTCGATTATTTTAAAAATATTTTTCGACAATCCAACCATATGGATGTCAATAGATATATGTATTAGTGATATAACCAAAATTTCATATCAAAATAATTTTATTTGGTTTGACATTTTAACAGTCAAACATCAGTTTGATTAGTACATCTAACTAGTATTGGATCCTGAATTAGTATTTCGATTATTTTAAAAATATTTTTCAACGATCCAATCGTATGGATGTCAATATATATATATATATATATATTAGTGATGTTATCAAAATTTCATATCAAAATAGTTTTATTTGGTTTGCCATTTTAACAGTCAAGCATCAGCTTAACTAGTACAACTAACTAGTGTTTAATCCTAAATTGATACTGTTTCGATTACTTTAAAAATATTTTTCAACGATCTAACCGGTTGGATGTCAATAGATATATATATATATTAGTGATATAACCAAAATTTCATATCAAAATAATTTTATTTTGGGTGGACATTTTAACAGTCAAACATCAGTTTGACTTGGACAACTAACTAGTGTTTATTTCTGAATTTGTGGTTCGATTATTTTAAAAATATTTTTCATCGATCCAACCATATAGATGATAATTTATATATATATATATATATATATATATATATTAGTGATATAATGAATGTTTCATATTAAAATATTTTATCAAAATATTTAATTTTTTCCTGAAATTCTTGAAATGTTACCCAAACAAATAAATGCTGACATTAATATGGTTGGATCATGAAATAATATTTTTTAAAAATTGAAATTATCAAATTTCATGTGCTAATTTACGTCGGAATCCGTCATAAATTATTATCTGCAAAATTTGAGAAAAGTCAAATTTCCCGCCCAAATTTTGGGAAAAAGGTTAAATTTCCCTCTTTGATAACTTACGACGAATTTTGATTTCCGTCGTAAATTGGATGTTCCAATTTTTTCCGTCACAAATATTTCGTCGTAAATTTAGATGAAATATCTTTTTTATTTAATTCCAAGTTAAAATTTTAATAAAAATATTTAACTTACGACGAAATGTTCAAATCGTCGCAACTTCAAATGATTATTATTTTCCCTCCAAATTTTTTTGGGAAAAAGTTAAATTTACCTCTTTGATAACTTACGACGAATTTCAATTTCCGTCGTAAATTTGACGATCCGATTTTTTCCGTCGCAAAGTTGGCCATCGTAATTGGCCCATTTTGTTGTAATGTACACAAAAACACATATATACTTACAAAAAACTTATATATAACACACACAAAACATATGTACTTACACAAAAAAGCATAAACACACACAAAAAACTGAAAATCGAGTGAGAAATTGAGAATCACACAATTAACTTGAACTTCGATCGTTAATTAACTTGAATCACACACACAAAAAACATATATATAAACATATATACTTACACACACAAAACACACACACACACAAAACATATATATATATATATAAACATATACTTACATTAAGTGAGAAATAGAGGACAAATTTTGAGTGAGAAGCCATTGTTCGTCGTTCATTGTACGCCATTGTTTTTTAGTTTGGAGATTTTGAGTGAGAAATTGAGAAAATAGATTTTGAGATGAAACAAATAAAAGAAAATAACAATCGAATCAAACCAACTTTGAGAAATAATCGTTTCCAACAAACACAACGCTTTGATAACCGATTTTTCCATTATTTCCAAATCAGTTTTTGTAACCATGGATGAGCATAAATCTTGGAAAAAGTTAGAAATTGCCATGATGGCATCTGCAATAGGCGCCGATAGAAGCTCACGAATTGCAAGAGGTAATAATTTTTGAAGAAAAATATGACAATCGTGCGATTTTGAATCCATAAAATGTACACTCCTCAACATTGCAACAACGTGATATATTTGAGGAATAACCATCTGGAAGTTTTAGTGCACTAATCCATTCACACAAAAGTTTACATTATTTTCTAGTAAGGGAATAAGGTGCTTTAGGTGACTTTCCTTTTTCATCGATCCACAAATGTGGTAACACCCCAAAATGCTTGCAATCCGCTCTTGCTTTTTTATGATCTTTTGACTTTGCCGCATTCACAATAGTAAAAAAAATGTTTTGAAAAACATTTTTTCCGTATGCATGATGTCAATTGAATATCGTAAATTATGTGATGACCAATATGGGAGTTCGTAAAAGATTGGGACATGAGTCCAATGATGCTCTTCCCCGTATCCGACACTCCTTGCCTTCGAATTAGTCTTTCCGGCTGGTAGAAAAACTAAAGTATCAAGCAACTCCTTAACACCCTCCCCGGACAAACGACCACGCAACAATCTTCTTTTTTCATTATCAAACAAATTAATTTTTTAACGGAGTGGATCATTTGATTCAAGGAATATTCGGTTCGTGCAATAGAAACTGCACTTTCCACAATATTTTAATTGAAACCCTTGCACACTTCCAAGACACACTTGACATCCCATTTTTCCTTTGCCCGACCACCCACTTATCATATTAATAGCGGGATAGTCGCTAATTGTCCACATAAAAGCCGCTCTCATTGTAAAATTTTGTTTCAAAGATTGGTCGTATGTTTTCACTCGGGTATTCCACAATATCTTCAATTCATCGATGAGAGGCCCTAGACAAACGTTAATATCTTTTCCAAAGCTATTTAGACCCGACACTATATCCGTTATGAACATATAAGGCTTTTTCATACACATCGATGGTGGAAGATTGTAGACAACTATCACCACGGGCCACACACTATATGTTTTTTTCCGATAGGGCCAAAAGGGTTGAAACCATCGGTCGCAAGACTAAGCCATATATTACGAATCTCTTGAGCAAATGATGGATATCGACGGTCAAAAATTTTCCACTCTTCTCCATCCGCGGGATGAATTATTTCTCCTAATTTCACATCTCTATTTTTGTACTATCTCATGTGATCGGATGTATGTCCCGACATATATAAGCGTTGTAGTCGAGGAACCAAAGGAAAGTGTCTTAAGATTTTTTTTGGTATTTTTTTACCATCTTTCCTAGAAACATCCCGATAACGATCTTTACCACATATATCACACACAACTTTATCCTTGTCATCTCCATAAATTAACAGACAATCATTCTCAAACATATCAAGTTTTTCATGTTCAACCCTCAAATCCTTTATAATTTTTTTCATTACATAATAAGTTTCGGGTAATGTATGCTGTTTTGGTAACACATTTGTAGGAAGTTTAAGCAAACTATCAAAAGTTTTATTTACTACAATGCAAGTTATTTTTGAATTCCAATAATTTTGTGGTAAAACTTAATATTGTGTACTTTGTATTACCGGGATAAATAGGTGCTCCATTTTCAACAATAACCTCGTACAATTATTTAGCACTATCATTTGGATCTTCTTCTACATTCATAGTTCCCATATCCGTAGTGTCATAAAATTCATAATTTTCACCGGCAAAATCATGTAACATCGCATTCAAATCTATCGGTTCTTCTACTCTCGGAGGTTCCCGAACATATCGACGATGATGTGATGTTCGACTACATTTTCTTCCTATCTTTTCACCGTGCGACGTCCACAAGGTATAACCCACAAGCATCCCTTTAGAGAGCAAATGAAATCTAACATCATCAATTTTTAACCAATTCAAATTTTTACTACGTTTACAAGGGCACTTCATTGTACCATCTTCTTCCATTCCATTCTCAAGAGCAAATTTTAATAATATTTCTACACCAATTCTATATTTCGGAGTCAATAAAAGTTTATCACTTTGCAATTGATTATCGATCCAACTTCGATTAATGGTTTCCATCTACAAATAATTTAACATGCATTTTATAAAAAATAAAAAACATTCAATACTTACCAATATACATTACACAAACACAAACATAAACACACACACATTGATTACAATAAATGAGAATAACTTCAATTTCTCATAAAAACATATTTAACATTCAATACATTACAAAAACACATTTAATACATACAATAAACACAAACACAGACACACACACATTAATTACAATAAATGAGAAAAACTCATAATTTCTCTATTACTCCTCCACTTCAATTATCCCTCTTAGTTGTTTTTTATTTTTGCCCCAATTTCAAGAAATGAAAGATATAACACAAAAAAACAAAAAAATAGCTTTAAACCGACTTACGACGGTCGGTTATAAAAAATGCAGTTAAACGACACCGTTCTGTATATAATGGGTATTTTTTTAGTACTTTATATTAATTTTATATTTTCACCTATAACCGACCGAAGATGTTGGTCGGTTTTAATGGCCTCTAACTAGGGTTTTAACCGACCACGTAAACGTGGTCGGTTTTACTTGTGCCACATCAGCAAAACTGCATCGTTTTTAGCTTCTATAACCGACCACCTGTTTTTAGCTCTGCCACATCATCAAAACTGCACCGTTTATCCTCTTACATAATCGACCAGCCTGGTGGTCGGTTATATTGGAGCCAAATAGTTGCCGATCGGTTACGTGTGGTCGGTTTTGTCCTGTTTTCCTGTAGTGTAACTTATCAAATAAAATTATTTTTTCTTGAAATTTTGGTCACATTAATAAAAAATATATATATATATGTTAGGTCACACACACTATAGAGGGGGGTGAATACAGTGTATAGCACAATCAAATCAAACTTTAATAACTCAAGTAACAGAAAACAAACTTTATTTATAACAATAAACTCTGTTACGGTATGGAACTGTCCTCTCTCAATGATGAACAAATATCATGAGAGCTGCTAGGGTTACAATAAATAATCTTCTTGATAATGATAACACTTATAGAGTAAACCCTATGTCTGTGTTTATATAGTACACAGTTACAAGATAATCGCTAATTGATATGGAATATAATTCTGCTTCCTAAAATATATCAATCAGATATCTTTTCTTCCAAGTATTCTATTCTTCATAGAATTCCTTCTTCATGCATATCTCTTCTTACGTTTTTCTTGATCTTCTCTTCCTGTAAATCAACTGCCTTCCTTATCTGAACGTTTTCTTTAAGTCCTGATATTATCTTCTGATAAATATCTCCTGAACCTTAAGTACTGATGACTTAAGTTCTGACTTCAGTATAAGTACTGATTTCAGTTAAATACTGATTTGTCCTGTTTAAGTAAGATCTGAAAACTAAATATAAATCACATTAGTCATGACATTATCAAATATATCTAACAATCTCCCCCAACTTGTAAATTAGCATAATATACAAGTTAACAGATATTTGATGATGTCAGAAACATTAAGTACAAATATATGATAATTTGACTAGATAACTACAACTTACAGTCCTTAAAGCTTTACCAACTTTAACTTTTGATAACAACTTCAGTCTGTATTCATATCAAAATTTGAGCAGTTGTAGATCTTGACTTGGCTTCATTTTCTGATCTCTCTGATGTCAGGAGTTGTTCTGAGATAGTTCATTAACAAACATCTCTCAGCATATCTGAGTTCATCAATCATCCTCCTTTTAGCATCCTTAAGTTCTGCAGAATCTTCACCAGTTTGAAAGATTGCAGCCCTAAGATCATTAATTTTAGCTTTCCTTATGTCCTGATCCAGTCTGATCAAATACGCCTTGTCAGACTCAAGATTGAATTCCACAGCCTTGTAACCCAGAAAGGTAGTTATAATCTTAGCAGAGTTAGGCTTCATCTCAACAATATCACCCTTGTGATCTCTGTACTTAGGAAGATATGTGTTGTCAGACTTAACAGAATAAAGCCTTTTCTGTCTCTGAATTTGACTCTTCAAATAGTTTGCAGCACTTTCTGTTATTTTGTCATTCACTTGAAGTAAGAATAATACATGTTCCAATTCTTCAAAATACTTCAGTTGAATGGCATTTTCCCTTATATGATAAACCCTACCATATGTCATGAAATACAACAAGATGTGTTCTTTCAAATAGGTATGGTAATCCATCTGTACAGATTCTAGTTGATTCAATCTTTCAGGAGTTGCTCCAATACCTGGTTCACTTAAGGAAGTTGGATCATTGGTTGTGTTCTGTATTCTTCTTTCATCAGTACTACCCAATCCAGTTTTATCTCTTGCTTCCTTTCCACTAACGACTCTTGCTTCAAAACCATTTACAGCAGTCTTCAAAGGTTGAGTCTGTTTAGCTTTGGTGAATCCTGGTAGGAGTATCTTTGAAGGTTTAACATGAGCAATGTCAGAGGTTTCCTTTGATTTATCTTTTGATATCAAGTTAACTTGAGCTATGTCAGAGGTTACTTGCTTCTTTGAGATATCAGAACTAACTATATCTTGACTCTGAACAACTTGAGCAATGTCAGAGGTTGTCTTAGAAAATTTTCTTGAAGTCAGAGCAAGATCAGCATCTTCAACAGTAATTTCTTCATCCACATGAGGCACATAAACCTTGATAGGTTCACCAACTTTCTCTTTGCCCTTGGACCTTGGATCTATCTGCAATTGTGATTTAGCCTTGGTTGCTTCAGGATTTGTTCTTTCTCTTATCACAATGCCTTTAACCTTTGGAAGTTTCTTTTTACCAACAGAAGCTTCAGATTTAGATTTGACTTTTTCTGACTTAAGTCTAGCTTCTTCTTCCATCAGACTTTCCAAGTCCATCCCTGGATTTTCTTTCAGAAATAACTGTCTTGATATTACTTCATCAAGATCCAAAAGTTCATCAGAACTTATCCTTTTACCAGTAGCAGAAGTAATTCTTTTTCCAGCATCAGAACTTGTCCTGTGACTTCTAATTTCAGCTCTTCTTGATGAGAAACTTCTACCTTGACCATGACCTCCACCCATTCCAGAGTTTCCCTGCTCATCTTTTTCATCATCCTTCCCCTTCAGTGTCTGATCAGTTTTGCATTTGGACTTAATTACTTTCTCCCCCTTTTTGGCATCAGCAGCTAAGAGAAGTGAGACAAGCAATTCCACTGAAGCTTGGATTTCATCGAGTTGAGATTGCTGAGAAGCTTGATTTTTCAAAATATCATCAATCTGAGACTGTTGCTTCTCTTGGGTCCTCTCAATGTAAGCAACTCTGTCAAAGGTAGGTTGAAAGAATTTTTTCTTATCAATTTTCTGAGTCATTTCATGCTTGAGCAATTCTTCCTGAATTTTATGTAACTATGCATGAGTTGTTGAATGGAGACCTTGAAGATGTCTAGTACTCAATGCAGTGACTCGAAGCTGTGTCTTGAAATCATCATTAATTAACATTTCATCAGCTTTTGCCAAGTGCTCAGCAAGAATCTTTTCAGATGGAACAAAGGTAACTGAGTTCCATTCCTTAGTCCACTCCTGTCCTCTAGGAGTTTCACTCCAAGGTACTGGTGCTGCTCTTGTAACAAACTTCTTAACTAGTTCAGATTTATGAACAGTTTATTGCGGTGCATGTCCTGAAGGACCAGCTTCATCAGCATCTGCATTAATACCAGCTTCACCAGTAGTATCAGCATTTGAAGCATTAGAACGGACATAATCAGCATCTTCTGATAAAACAACAGTATGTGAAGCAATTGAGGCTTCAGCATCATCCTCTAAGTGCTGATTTGTTTCCAAGTTCTGATCAACAGCCATATCCTGATGCTCACCTATATTCTGATCATCAACATCAAGATGCAGAGAAGGTGTTGCAGACAATTCTGGAGTTTCATTAGCATCAGTAAGTGGTGTTGTTGATGGATTAATTGCTGTTGGAGCTTCTAAGTAGAGAACCTCAGGCACAACCAGGTTGTGAATATCAATTTCAGCACTTGTGCCTGGGTCTACAGGAGATACAGTTTCATGTACAAGAGACACAGATGGTGTGTTTGCCTTGTCTGTAGCAGCTTCCTGAGTTGGGGACAATGGAGAGGGAGATGCAGTAGCTTCAACAAATTCTGGTTCTTTTAAGATCAGAGATTCCTGATCTCCTTCCTTAGCTGCTGCTTCCTCATCATCTAAAGCTGGCCTTTTATCTCTCTATTTCTTGTATCTCTTTGAAGGTAGGGATTCCTTGGGAGGTTCAGAAGAAGTCATTCTTCTAAGCCTTTTGAGAAGCTTAGATCCCCCAATTCTAGAATCCTTCTAAGAAGGGACCTTCTCAGCTTCTTTTACAACAGGTTCTGATGCAGAAACCTGTTCCTCACTGTCTGACTCATCTCTCAGAACAATCCTCCTTCTCTTCAGTGGTGTCTGAGGAACAGTCTTTGTCCTCTTAGACTTGGAAGATGAAGGCTTCACAGTAGGTGCTGAGGATGAAGGTTGAGCTGTCTGTGAAGGTGTGAGATAAGTTTTGAGATATGTTCTGAGAGAGGGTTGAGGTATAAATGTATGTGTGGTATGTTCTGATGGTTGTTGTGGTATTTGGGATGTGGTGGTAGGTTGAACATCAGAATAAACATATCTATAGGTTTGAGGATCAACATTTACCAGGATCTATTTTACAGACTGAGGAATCTGTAACGGTCTAACCACCGTTTTCTTAAGGTCAGCATTTACCAAGTCATGAAAAGCCTGTTTTGCTAGTTTAAAGGGTGGAAATAAGTCAGTGGTAGGTTGGGGTTCATCAGCATAACATAAATTATATATAAGCTGACAGATCCTAGCAAAGTAGACAACAATCCTATCCTCTGTCATCCTATCCCCAATAAAACCTAGCACAACACTTGCAAAATCAAAATGAGTTTGGTTTATAATAGCATACCCGATGTGCTGACTCATTATTGGAATGTCATCAAAGTTAAAACACTTATTCCCGAAGGTTTTAGTGATGCAGTCGAAGAAAAAGCTCCATTCATTTCGGATATGTGCTCGTTTCAACTGTCCAAGCTTAGCCAAACTATGCTCATACCCCAAATTGGCCATGATCTGCTGTAGAGCTGGTTCCTCCGGTGTTGAGAAAATGCAGCCTTCTAGTAAATGTAAAGCCTTTCGAACTGTTCCAGGAGTTAACACATGCTCATCATCATTGACTTCAAAAACAATGCTGGGAGTACCAGTTGCACCACCATTATCAAAATGCCCAGTCCTCCAAAACGTCAGAACTTGTTGGCTTGAAAAGACTGAAGGCTGGGTCAATGCATACCCAATTTCACTGTGTGCAAGAAGATCTTGCACAATCCTAACCTGCTCCATTAAGGCGGTGATGAGGTCTAAGTTAGTCGCAAGTAGAGCTGGATCAATCTGACCCTCAAGATGGCCTCTAGCTGTAATTCGGGTGGTAGCCTCAATCCTTTCCATGCTATAAGCTAATCCTGTCGGAAGTACCCTGCCCTCAATTCTTGGTGCAGTAAGTCGGTCCAACAGATCACTTCTAACATTACGGGCCTCAGATAGGCCACCCCAAGTCATATGATAATTGGCGATAAGAGAAGCCTGAGTGGTAGCATCTAGCAGTCCATGGGGTGCAGGTGGTGCAGACCCAGGAGATCCAAATGGATAACCAAGCACGGTATCAGGTGATAATGGTGCATGAGAGAAATGTGGCATTTCCTCAGTAGGTGCTGGGCTCTGTACAGGGGAAGGAACAGGAATTGGTAGAACCTCATGGATTTCTTCAGGAACCTCTGGAAGAGGGTCTGATACTGGTATAATTGGTGTCGTGGAAGGCCCCACTCCTTCTGCCCTCATTAACCTTTATGCCCTTGGTAACTCTTCATCCTCTAGTGCCACCCTCGCGGCCATTCTTGCTATGGTAGTCGCCCTGACTACGGTCATCAATTCCTCAGCAGTCCTCTCTTTATTCCCGCCAGGACCCTCCACGAGATCCTCCTCAGCAACAATCCGTTCTGGGATAACATCCTCAACTGCAACATTCCCAACATGAATCTCATCCGGTCCCTCGCTAGGGTACTCTATCAGATTCACAATTTGATCTCCAACATTTAATAAAACATCATCATGCTGATGCTCCTGAACCTCAGGGTTCGATGCCCCGCTGCCCTATACGAGAACGAACTATGTTACTATCATAATATTTATAAGGGTTCCCGTAAGGGTTTTAACTGTCAGTACTACGTTAGGTAGCCCGACTATGAACTTGGAAAAAGTTCTTATTATCTTAGTGAACTTATTATCTTAACGTCACATCATCTCTGAGGTTTATAATGCTTGGCTCTGATACCATTTCTGTAACACCCCCAAATCCGGGGTCGGGGATTCGGGTTGTCACGAGTTCCAATTCCTTTATCAATACTTAATCTTGACAGTCAACCAACTACTGCTTACTGTGACCCCACAATATACACACACACACCACAAGTTATAATCTCAGAGATGAATACCAAAAATAACACAAGTCATTTTATTCCACAATTATAAACCGTTACACCTTAAAAGGGTTTCTGAATAAATTTACATTTCTTTGCCATTATTACAATTCATATAGATACATAAGTCTGGTACATCAGAAGTTGAAAGTCTAGCATATTGGTAATTTCTACCTCAGCTACAGCGGCATCAACGCTTCCAGAAAACTGCGGAACGTTTCCTAACCGCTTGCGAATTGGAAGCTTGGTCATGTTCATCTTTTCTATCTGTTGTTGTGTCATGAAAGAAGAAAGCAAGGGTGAGCAACAAGCCCACCGAAATAATATGTATAATAATTAACAATATATGAGCATTCTCATAGTACTCATGAAAGTCTTGGTCAAGAAGAAATGAACCAAGCTGATATCTTAACGCGACCAAGTCGCAAAATATTCAGTATATATATACATATATATACTTTTCACAATCTTTGAAATCCTCTGACATGTATAATATACACAGAGTTCCAGTTTATAACTGTATAAAAATATAATTACAAGGTGATCTCATATATCTAACCTTGTCTCAACGTTTTTCTGAAAATCTTTGACATGCACAAGATAATCATGTACTAGATATAAGTTTAAAAGATGAAGTTACAAGATACTCCAATATACATATATCTTTTCCGAATACTACTTGAACTACCACCGTTCAATGTATAAATAGTTCATCCCATAGATTAAGCTAAAAGACAAAACTTGTATAGAATCAATCTTTAAAATATCATCAAAATAAAATGAAGTTACGAGATACTTCATTTGATGCAAACATCATTTTGAAAACTCGACCCTGCCAACACTCAACAATCGCCCAACCGTAGCCTCTCTATCGAAGTGCTCTGGGTAGTGTTGCAGAAATATCCAATTGGATGATGAACTCATTACGGGAGTTTGCCGCGCCAGGAAGACCACTTACAATGATTAGTCGTAGTAGTGCAACCCCACCATTTTCTACATGTAGAGGAGAACCTGTCGGATTTACTTGTCAACTGAACACTGGACTCCTAAGGAATGGACCGTCTTAGCGGAACTTCCAGGCCATTTGGGCCAATATAATAAGGCTGGGCCGGCGGTACTCGACCACTTACGCCACTCCTAGTTCAGATGAAATCCATGACTCTGAAACGTAAAGCTCGTCCCCCCTTTTCCCAAGTAGAAACTTGTTGATACGGCTCCACCAAGAAGTCGTATCTAGTTGGAAAGGAGAACTCACCGATATTTCCCAGGCGATGCCTGTTAATGGATTAACTTGTTCCGAGAATTTTACTTCCCGAGTGTTGAGTAAGTAATCAAAAACTCTTTTATCAAAACAGCAACCTTGTTGCGAATATAAGAATACATCACGGAGCCAGATCCCTCAGATTTTTGAGCGAGTATTTAAATCCCCTTCGAAAGGAAGATCTTAAATTTGAAAACGAGTTTTGGGATCCACTCTAACTTTTAAAATCATTTTGAAGACTCGAAAACATTTTTAAGAATGTCTGGAGTAATGCTAATTTAATAAAATAAATCAATCCCGATATATTAGAAAATATCTGAATATTATTATTTAAATAATATTCCCATAAGGATGATCTTTTTAAATATAATCGAAGTAGAAGTTTTAAAACTTATACTTGAAATGAATATTAAATAACCAAAGATATACTTATACGAAAGTACTATCTTTATTTGAATAATCAAAAGTGAGTTTGATTATCGACACAATATTCTTTAATAAAATAAAGAATAATAATTAGTAAATAATCGGATTCATAAGTCCTCGAATGAATATTCTAACAATAATATTCATTAAATAAAATAAACGGAGTCATAAGTCCTCGAATGAATATTCAAAATAATATTCATTAATAAAATAAAGTTATCGAATAAACCTTATTCGATTCATAGTTTTGAAAACTATATCTATATATATATATATATAAATATATATATATATATATATATATATATATAATATACTCGGGAACATCGACTCCCGGTTTTAGAAAATGTTCAACTTTGGGTCCCCTATACTAAGGGTATACGCAACAACTGCTTATCTCTAGCATAGGTATTATGCAACTTATAAGCAATTGAATCAACAATATATATCAAGATTATGAAACAAACATGCATATATACCATATAACATGCTCCAATATATCGCAAGATTTGCTAATTAACCACCATGCATCTGTCACAAGATAATGCATATACATATGTATACATCACAACAACAGTATAACGGGTAGAAAACTTGCCTTAGCGACTGGGGGTGGTAAAAGTCCCGGAATGAGTCTGGTAACCTATAAACCACATATAAGTTGGAATTAAACCAAAGTTGCTTAAGAATCTATAATTTAACCAATTAGACTCTAACGCTCGCTTTGCGCTTAATGATTCTCTTAAGTCGCTCGAGTACCCTCGGCTCCACCATTTTTAATAAATTAACCATTAAGAGTTTTAAGGCGATTCTTTTGCGAGTGCCTTACCAACTGCCTAATACACTTTACATAAATGTTTCATACTCCAATTAGTCATTTAACAAATGTTTCAAAGTAAGGCGAGGGGTAATGGTTCGTTCGCGAAACGCCGTTACTTAAAACGGACGTTTCTCCTAAACCGTACATCGGATTCAAACGAACCACATATCAAAACGAAGCTCGTAACATGAACTATCTAATCATGGCAGTGATCAAAACCTAACAGTGAGTTCTCGGGTCCTGATGTTAAGAGAAAAAACAGTCTAAAGTAAATTGGACATTACGACGGCTATGTTTACACGATTACCAATTTTTATTCTACTCCAAATCAACCACAAGCCAACCACAATTCAACCATACAACCAAACTCCATCCATACATCACTACAACAGCCCCAACACCTCAAGTTTTCTAATTTATATAAATTTCTGTTAGGTCCCAATTTGTTTGTAGAGGGGGGGTTGAATGCAAACAATACCGTTTAATCGAATAAAATGCGGAATAAAAAGGTGAAACAAAATTCAAGTTAAATAAAACTTTTATTAAACTTGAAAGGTGTTACAACAATGGTATCAGTAACAAGGGATTAATCTCAAATCAATTATTACAAATCTTGAATAAATTCGACATGAACTTTTTCTATTTTTGCAATGAAAAGATCAAATGCTAAATGCGATTTGAGATTAAGTTCTAGGGATTTTAATCCGCTAGATTGTTACACAAGAACAAGATAAATAATTCTAGTGGTTTTGATTTAACTTTACAATCTAGAATTTTGATCTTGAATAAAGCATATGAAAAATGGAATAATTTGCTTTTGTTTCTGCTGTGTTCTTGACTTGTGTGTTCTGTTTGATTGAAATGAATAATGTCTTCTGCTTTCTGTTGTTTAAGTAAACAAAACAAATCCAGTTGAATCAGCAAGACTTTCGGCAAGACAATCAAATGAACTAGCATGACAATCCATTTGAACTGGTAGGACTTTCGGTGAGACTATCCTTTTGAACTAGCAAGACAATCCCAATAGCTAGCAAGACAATCAGAATGAACTAGCAAGACTTTCGGTATGACTATCAATTGTCATACCGATTGTCATAGTAGTTCAAATCATATTGTCTTACTGAATTATTAATAGATTTTAATCTAATAACAATTCTGAAAATCCTTAATATTAATTCTGAATTAATTAATCAATTAATTCAATTAATCAATAAATTAATCTTTGCAGATATAATTTATTTTCTTAATTAAATTATTTGACTTAATTAATTAATAGAGAATTAATACTAATCTTGAGCAGTAACCATTCTTCTGGAAATCTTCTGAAAATTACTGTCAATTATGAATCAATTTCACCACTTCAATGTTGACACCCGATGTACTGTCTGGTTCATGAGTGACTAACTTCCGTGACGTTTCTTCAAGCCTTGAACTTGATACTCTTGATTTTCTTCAGACTAAATCCTTGTAATTAATTGATACCCTGACGAGATCTCTGTCACTTGATTAAATCCACAATCTTGATTTATGTCACTGAGGCTTGATCAATTTCTTTAGCTTCTTCCAGTGAATTAAGTCTTCAAGTCTGTAGATGAATAATGTTTCTTAACCCTTTGACAGATGTTACTCTGTGAGATCTCTCTGACGATAGGTCCACTATTTACTTATTACATTCTTATTTGAGTTGAGTTAAATCCTCGAATAAACAAATAGGCTATGACATATGCCTTTCAATCTCCCCCTATTTGCTTGTTAGACAATAACAACAAATACCTAAAGGATAACTCAACTAACAAATAAGAAAAAGATATAAACAGTAATGCAAAGTAAATAGAAGAAAAGTTCTGGATTATATTTAATATTTTCCAGATTCCAAAAGAAATTTACAAGTGAATACAAGATAGATGTTCCTCTGGCCTGAACATATAACTACATTAGTCTATCTTGATACATAAAGCTCTAATCATATTACATTGAGATTTGAGCTAATTGACTTCAATTGTCTTCTCTTCTGACTTCACCTTCTTCTAAATCTTGAAGCAACTCCTTCTCAAAGACACGATCCTTTTCTGAAGTGAAGCTTGCTGGTCTGACTGGTTGAACTCCAACTGACTTCAGCTTATTCTTGAACTGATTGTACCTTTTAATATTCTTTTCATAATAAGCTTGAATCAAATCAGCAGCTTGAGTCTTCAACATGGATGAGTATCCAGCAGTTCTTCAATGATGTTCCATCCAAACCAGATGCTTAGCTGAGTAGTCTTTAAGAGATTGTACATCTAGCTGACAGATTTGAAGACAATCAGACTTAAAGAATCTCACCTGATGAGGATTGTTGACCACTTGAGGACTAGCCCTGCTGGAAAACTCTTTAAGCCTTTCTCGAAGAACTTCATTCAATTATGAGCTTCTTTTTACTTTGTTGAGAAGAACCCAAATCTCTGACAAAGAACGATTCTCAAACAGATGAAGTGACACCTTGAAAGATCCTTCACTCTGACAATATACAAAAATGCTCATCTCATTTAGGGATCTGTCAAAAGCAGCTGTGATCCTTGAGACTTCATTCTTGATAGCATTCATGTACATGTCATTGTTAGGATTTGAGATTTCCAGCTTGTCAAGAAGATGTAAGAACTGCCTATCATTGTTAGTGCTCAGCTGAGGCATATCAAGTACTCTCCTAGCTTCATCCCATGTTTCACCAATCTTCAGTCTGACATCTCTTCTCCTTTCTTGAGCCTTAATGTCATGAAGACGTTGCTTTTGAAGAGTTTCTGTTCTTTGTATGTCTTTCCTCATGTCAATGATCTGGGAGACCTTTTTGAGTTCAGCTTCTTTTCTTTTCATCTCTGACTGCTGCTGCTGAAACTCTTTCTCAAAGATAGGATCCACTGTAGCTTCCTCTTCCCATTCTCCAAAATCACTTTCCTCTTCAGCTTCAAATAAACCATCTTTATCTTCCAAGACTGGTTCAGTGGGAATGTCAAAAATATCAAAGTCATCATGTTCTCCACTGTAGTAGACATCATCAGCCTTTCCTTTGTCTCCAGCAGAGGTATCTTTTTCTTTTCCCTTTCCACTACTCCCTTTCTTCTCCCCCTTAGTTGAGGGATCCTCTACTGACTTTCCTTTAGACCCTCCATGACTTCCATCACCTCCAGAGCCTAAGCCTCCACCAGACGGCCCTTCAAAGTAAGTTCTTTGTTTTTCATTAGGGTAGTGAGAATTCTTGATCATGAAATATAAGTGTTTCATTCCTTCATTAAGATGTTCCATGCCCGTTTCTATCTTTAGAAATCTGGAGGAGTCCAGTGCATGATTCATTTCAACCAGGTCTTCAAGAGAAGTCATTCTTGTATGTAGAGAGCAGAAGTTAGAAATGTCATCAGCTGATAAAGTTGGAGTTTCCTGAATGAAATTGAGCTTTGGTATGACAGTGGTCTTGAGATCTGAGATATCATTCCTAATGAGTGCCAGCTGATTGTTGACAGAGGTGGAAGAAGAAGACCGTTCAACCACTTGTGCTTTGAATGATTTAGCTTCAGCTTGGCTTTTAGCAAGTTCTTCTTTTAAAGCAGCAATTTGAGCTAACAGGTTTTCAGTGTCTGTGTCTGCGTGTGCTCTCACCTGAATTTCACTCGTGTTTGATTCACTCACCTCTCGTGTTTGTGTTTCTCTCAATATAATTGCTCGTGAGGATTTTTCCTGTTGCTGTTCTTCTGTACCTGCAGTTAAAATCACCCTAGCCTCTTCAAGAGAGGTCTGTGGTGGTGCAATGGGAATTCGCGAGTCCCGATCCTCTGTCAAACCTATCATTTCATGTGAAATAGATGTCTGAATTGCTTCAGGGATAGATTGACCGAGTTGCCCTCCACTTTCTCCAGATAAATCTGCGAGTGGAGAATCCCGTGAGGGAGCCAGAGGTGTTGGATCTGGGAGGGGAGAAAATGACTCTATTAAAGGTGGCTGAGAGTCAGATTTTCCCTCAGAAGCATGTGACTGCTCTTCTACCGTAACTATGGCAGGCACTGTAACAGACTCTATGTGCACTCCTCGCTCCGTGTCCTGAGTATCATCTACTGGTATGTATGGTTCCATTGTGAGTAATGGAATTGTGCTTGACTCAGTACCGGATGCCATGGCCCTATGGCGAATTTCAATAGATTCATCCTGTTGAGAGAATATCTCTAGTAACTGTTCATTGGCCATTTCAAAGTCCATGTCCTGTTGGGAGGACAAGGATGGGCTTTCAAATGCCTCAGTATATGTTCTTCTTTTCTTGGGAGGAGGCAGAGCTGAGGGTTCACTCACATTCAACAATACACTACTTCCTATTAACCTTCTGGGTAACATTTTAGACAGTGGGGGAGAGGTTGAGATAGGTTATGACTCTGTGTTTGGCTCTATGACCTGGGATTGAACCTGTGGTTCTACAACTTCATGGTCAGTCCTATCTACCACTGGGGGTCTTTCAACAGAAGTAGGAATGGAGTGAGAGTGAGGAATTACTACATGTAATAGAAGAGCATCTGATGTTGGAGGAGCCTGAGTGGCTTGAACCACTGGAGGTTGAGGTTGCTGTTCATGACCGGGAAGATTGAAAATAGGTAAGGGAATATAAGTGGCCATAAAAGCAGATACAAGTACTGGAACTTGCATGAATTTGAAGGTTGTGTCTTGGCGGGTGTAAATATTTTTGCTTACAGGAGGGGGTTCGGTTACTACAGAGTTAGCAAAAAGGGCTTTGTGCTCAGGTGTGAGAAGATGATCTGCTATAAGCATGAGAAAACGAGCATAGTAACACGAGACCCTACGATTTGTAGAATGATCACATAAAGCAGTAGTGAGACGTCTCAAGAGAATGGGAAAATGTAGTTTGCCAAAATTGATCCTTTGATTGAAAACAACCGCAAGACCAATATACTGTAGAGTGGAAGTGATGTTGTGAAATTTGGATTTAGTGCAGTTGGCAAACACTTTAAAAAGTGTATCGAAGAAAATGTCCCATTCAGACACCAAATTGGATTTTGAAAGTTTGGTTAAATTGATCACCCCCTAATAGTGAATAGCATGGAAAAAGTTTGTGATATCATTTTCAGAGGGTAAATTACAGAAATTGTCCAATGGAAAATTTAATGCTCGATTGATGACTGTTTCATCAACTACATACTATGTGTTTGCCACGGTGAATGAAAAAGATTTTGAATCATCGGCCACAGTAGAGGTTGTGCAAATCAGTCTAAGCAGATCGACATTTAAAATCACATTTGATTTAATAGCAGAGCTAACAATCGAATGGTCATTTAAAAATCTAATCCAAGGCTTAAATTTTTCCACATCACATTTTTCTGAATTAAAATAACCAACCTGATTATGCGCGACAATTTGGAAATTGAGAGCCATTTAAAATAATAATAAGACACACACTTTCAGAATTTTAACAATAATATTAAGAAAATTTGAATTAATTAAATTAATTTAATAATTAGAATTAAATTAATTATAATCGAAAAATTTAGACAGAAATGTATCTCGTTAAAATTCTTAACTCACAAACGCGGATTTGAAAAGCCAAAAGACACAAAACAGAAATTAAAATTAAAAATACCCAAAATCAACAAACACAAACTGATTTTTTTTAACAAAAATTCAACAGCACTTCTGTATATATATACTTGTATGTATATATCACAGGAGTGATGATTTAGATTGCTGAGTAAAAACTCGAGCAAGGAAGATAATGGCGATGGAATTGGTGTTTGGTCGAAGAGAGAGAGAGAGAGAGATAACTGATGAAATTTTTGAAAAACAAAAAAACTGAACTGATGAAAATTAAAACACACATAAAAACGATTAAGTAGTATAACTGGTATGACAATCGGAGTGTCATACCGATTGTCATACCGATTGTCACACCAGCTTAAAGACAGGAAAAAAAATAAAAAAAAACAAAAAAAAAACAAAACAAATAATAATATATAACTGGTATGACAATCTGATAGTCATACCGATTGTCATACCAGTACAAAATAAAATATAAAAAGCCTGATATTAATTATTACTGGCATGACAATCAATAGTCATACCGATTATCTTGCCAGTTATAAAATTAATCTGATTTAAAAATAAACAAGTATTAGTACTGGAATGACTTTTAGCAAGACAATTTCAATTGTCATGCCGATTGTCATTCTAGTATAACATAAATTAAGTATTTAAATATACTGAATAATTAACATAAAATATTTCAATTTCAGAAAACTGAAATGAATATTGCAGAAAATATTTATATAATTAAAATAATTAAAATAATTTAAGAGATAATAATATTTTCAGTCCAAAAATAGATTTCTTTTGAATTTTAACAAATTGAATTCATAGAAAAATATTTTTAGAGAAAATAAAATATTCTGAGACATTAAAATTAACAAGTTGAGTAAATAAATAAGATAAGATAATAAAAATTACATAGAAATAAGCAAGAAATATGATAAAATGATAAAATAAATTTGCAAATGAATTTTTCATTTATGAAAAATTCATTTGTAAATTCATTCAAGAACAGATCTCAGATATTAACTAGATTAATCACTAAAACTATTCAACATATCCAATTTACCAACTAATCTGGTAAATGTGGATCCATCAAGTGGTTTAGTGAAAATATCTGCTATTTGTTCTTCAGTTGGAACAAAAAATAGTTCAACAGTACCATTCATGACGTGCTCTCTAATAAAATGATACCTGATGTCAATGTGCTTTGTCCTCGAGTGCTGCACAGGGTTGTTGGTGATGGCTATTGCACTTGTATTATCACATAAAATAGGAATTTTGTTCAATACAGAGCCATAGTCTCGTAGCTGGTTCCTAATCCACAAGATCTGAGCACAGCAGCTTCCAGCAGCAATATATTCAGCCTCGGCCGTTGAGTTGGAAACTGTTTGCTGTTTCTTGTTGTACCACGAGACTAGTCTGCTACCTAGGAATTGACAACTCCCTGAGGTGCTTTTCCTATCAACAACACTTCCTGCATAATCTGAATCTGTATATCCAACAAGGTTAAAACCAGATTCTTTAGGGTACCAAATACCTAGATTTGGTGTTCCCTTAAGATATCTTAAGATTCGTTTAACAGCAACGAGATGAATATCTCTAGGATCCGCTTGGAACCTTGCACATAAGCATGTAGCATACATAATATCTGGTCTACTTGCAGTAAGATAGAGTAACGAGCCAATCATACCTCTGTAGCTTGTGACATCTACCTTAATGGAGTTTTCACATGGTCCAAGCTTGACAGCTGTAGTTGATGGAGTCCTTGCTGATGCAGAATCCTCTAGTTTGTACTTTTTGAGGAGTTCCTTGAGATACTTGGATTGACAAATAAATGTTCCATCTAACCTTTGATTTACTTGTAATCAAAGAAAGAACTTCAGCTCTCCCATCATGCTCATTTCAAACTTGCTGTGCATTAACTTAGCAAATCTCTTACAGAGATTATCATTAGTAGACCCAAATATTATATCATCCACATAGACTTGGACTAATATAGTATCATTCTTATGTTTTTTAAAAAAGAGAGTTTTGTCTATGACACCTCTAATAAAGCTATTTTCAATAAGAAATTCAGAGAGAGTGTCATACCATTTTCTTGGAGACTGTTTGAGCCCATAGATAGCCTTGAAAAGAAAGAAGACAAAATCCAAATGATCTGGATCTTCAAAACCAGGAGGTTGCTCTACATATACCTCTTCATCCAGCTTTCCATTCAGAAAGGCGCTCTTGACATCCATTTGATAAACTTTAAAGTTAGAGAATGCTGCAAATGCCAAAAATATCCTGATGGCCTCTAGTCTAGCCACTGGAGCATAGGTTTCATCATAATCAATGCCTTCAGCTTGTGAATACCCTTTTGCTACCAGTCTTGCCTTGTTTCTTGTAACCACACCATCTCCATCTAGTTTATTCCTGAATACCCACCTAGTACCAACAACTTTCTTGTGTGTAGGTCTAGGTACCAGTTTCCAGACTTGTTGACTTTCAAACTGATTGAGTTCATCTTGCATAGCAATCACTCAATCTGGATCAGTCAGTGCTTTCTCAATCTTCTTAGGTTCCATCTCAGAAAGAAATCCTGAGAACAGACACTCATTTTGAGTAGCACGTCTAGTTCTGACTCCAACATCTGGATCACCAATAATCAACTCAAAGGGATGAGCTTTATTCCAGACAGTCTGTCTTGGAAGATTTGATCTTGATGATTGGCCTTGAAATTCATTGGGATGTTGTGTCCTACTAGATGATCCTTCAGCATCTCCCCCTGAGTTGTTGCCATGTTGACTTGAAGATTCTCCGTCAGTAGCAGTGGTATCTCCATTGTTGCCAAAGTTTCCATCACTATTACCTTCAGTATCATCATGATTAACAGGTTCTTCACCAGCAACAAACTCAGGTTCTTGACCATGTTCTGATTCTGAATCTGACATATCATCAAACTTCAGTTTCTCAGAGGGATCTTCAGTTTGGATACTAGGGAGTTTAGTGTCATCAAATGTAACATTGACACTTTCAGTTACTTTGTGTTGATCAATGATATACACTCTGTATGATCTTCTTCCATATCCAACAAAAATACCCTCATATGCCTTTGCCTCGAATTTACCACGATGATCCTCTCCATCCTTGAGCACGAAGCATCTGGCACCAAATACATGAAAGTATTTGATAGAAGGTTTCTGTTCATTCAAAATCTCATAAGAAGTTTTCATGAAGTCTTTTTTGATTAGAGTTCGATTCTGAGTATAACATGCAGTATTGACAGCTTCAGCCCAAAAGTACATTGGAAGACCTGATTCACTTAACATCGTTCTTGCAGCTTCAATCAATGTACGATTCTTCCTTTCTACCACTCCATTTTGCTGAGGGGTTCTAGGAGCTGAAAATTATCTGGTAATCCCTTTGTCTGTACAGAATCCATTGAGAAGTGAATTCTTGAATTCTGTTCCATTATCTGACCTTATTGCTCTAACAGGGACATTAGAATCTAACTCAATCATCTTGATATGATCAATCACAACTTGTGGTGTTTCATCCTTAGAGTGAAGAAATAAAACCCACGTATACTTGGAATAGTCATCAACTATCACAAGACAGTAACACTTCTTTGACATCGAAAGGACATTAACTGGTCCAAATAAATCCATGTGCAATAATTGCAGAACACCAGTTATGGAAGATGTGTCAGTGCCTCTGTGACTTGCTTTCTTTGACTTTCCTTTCTGGCAAGCCTCACATAGTCCTTCTGGGGAGAATTCCAGCTGAGGCAGACCTCTGACCAATTCTCTTTTGATAAGAGAATTCATTGTTTTGAAATTGAGATGAGAAAGTCTCTTGTGCCATAGCCAACTCTCATCTGACGATGCCTTTGCATAGAAACAATTGACTTCAGGATTGCTTCCAGAGTTCATGTCAGCTACGAACAGATTTCCTTTCCGGATTCCCATCAAGGAGGGTTTTTCACTTTTCTTGTGCAGAATCTGACACTTCAGCTTGTCGAATAAAACATTGTAGCCGTTGTCACAGAACTGACTAATGCTAAACAGATTGTGTTCAAGTCCTTGCACAACATACACATTTTCAATGATAACATTTCCAGCTAGCAAACAGCCATATCCCTCCGTTAAACCTTTGATGTTATCTCCAAAGGTAACCACTGGGCCAGCTTTCTCAACCACATTTGATAGCAGGGCTCTATCTCCGGTCATATGTCTTGACGATCCGCTGTCAAGAATCCACACTACCGGTTGTACCTATTTAATGCCCTGCAATATAAATGGATTAGACCTTCTTCGGAACCCAAGCTTGGCTGGGTCCGGCATATTTGTAAAATTGGCCTTTATCAGGCAAAACAACATTCTTAATTTTAATATTCTCAACTTTCTCAATGACTGGACATTTGACCTTGTGAACAGCCTTGACAAATTTCTGTTTAGGATTAGGCACAAATGTCTCCTTTCTAGATTTAGGAGGACTAGCAGTCTTAGACCTATCATGCTTTCTATTATTCACATGCTGACGAGGAGTAGTCTTATTATTAGAAACATGCTTACCATTAAAATAAACATACATCAGATTAAAAGCACAAGACATACAATCAGGAACACCACATGCTTTATGAGAGGGATTAACAATAGGCAACTTATGCATGGTAGACATGGCATTTGTGTTATCCAACTCATGTGTGTCTGAGTTAGTCTCAGTTGCTTTCACAACCTTGACTGGAACTTTTGACACACTTGACTTGGAGACAGCTTTCTCATTAGCATTATCTTCAGCACGGATTTCTTCTTGAATAATAAATGAGGTCTCATCAAATGGTTCAGCAATTGATTCTTTATAGAGGGGTTCATCAACACCCTTAAGAACATGTGGTACTTCCCTGCCTTTAGCACAGACATGAGGAGGGGAGTTTATGCCTAATTTTCTAATAGCAGCATTGTAATCATAACCTATTCCAGATGTTTGATTAACAGCTTGCTTATTGTAAAACTCTTTGGACTTCGAACAAGAATTAAAGTAAGCTTTAACCTTAGCCTCAAGACCGGTGATCTTGTCTTTGAGAATAGTTTCAAGTTGTCTATAACAGTCAACTCTATTCTCTAGAAAAGATACTTGTTCTTTTAATTTATCTTGATTAATGTGCACAAGTCTTAATTCATTGACCTCTTTCTCAAGGTCTTTGATTTGTTGATTTAACAATTCATTATCCCGACGAGCACAATCTAAGGAACCTCCTAGATGATAAACTAATTCAACATCAGTAAATTTTACCTCTTTTCTTGACGATGAGGTGTTTGCATCACTAGCCATGAGAGCAAGATTCCCAACTTCTTCATCTTCACTGTCAGTATCATCCCAGCTTCTTCCCTTTGCCAGGTAAGCCCTTTCAGATTTACTCTTCTGATTAGAATCGTAAGAGTTCTTCCTAACTTGTTTTGGCTTCCTGCATTCTGTGGCAAAGTGTCCCAACTCATTGCAGTTGAAGCATCGAATGGTGCTTCGATCAACCATCCATGTTTTATACCCACCACTGCTGGTGTTAGAGGATGAAGATCCACCTTTCTGGAATCTGTTGTAGTTGGACTTGTACTTGAACTTGGGATTCCTTTTGAATCTGACATTTGAGAATCTCTTGACAATCAGGGCCATTGACTCATCCTCCAATTGCTCCAGTTTTTCCAAGGAATAAAAATCATCTCCTGATTGATTTGTAGTAGGAGGATCAAATTCTGCGACTATCACATTTTCTTCAACCTTGGAAGACTGTACCATTCTTTCTGACTGTTGAGATTGTTGTTGATATTGTGGTTGTTGTTGTTGTTCATCAGCTACTAGAGCAGTAGACGTGCTGACCACTCTTCCTTTCCCGTAAACTTTCTTCTGCTGAATCTGCTCCAACTCATAAGTCTTTAACACACCATAGAGCCTTTCTAAAGAAATCTCACTCAGATCTCTTGCTTCTCTTATGGCAGTGATTCTATGTTCGAGATGAGTTGGCAGTGTTAAAAGGAACTTTTTGTTGACCTCCCTGATGGAATAGTATTTACCATTAATGTTCAGGTTGTTGATCAATGCATTGTACCTCTCAAACACTTCAGTGATTCCTTCTCCTGGATTGGATTTAAAGTATTCATAATCAGAGGTTAGGATTTCTAACTTGTTTTCCCTAACTTCCTATGTGCCTTCATTAATAACCTCAATAGTTTCCCAGATATGTTAGGAATCTTTACAATTCATCACATGTCTATTCATCAAGGGATCAAGGGAATCTACTAAAATTAATTGAAGGCTAGCATCCAGGGAGGCTTCTTCTATTTCAGCAGGAGAGAAATCCTCAGGATCTTTCATATAAGTTCTAGCTTTGGTGATCACCACATCATTTTCTATTACCTCTGGTTCAATAACCATTGGAATTTTTGGACCCTTCTTTAACACTTGCAGATATTTGGGATTAGCAACTTGTAAAAACAATAGCATCTTCTTCTTCCACATAACATAATTTTCTTTATCGAATAGTGGAATTTTAACGGTTCCAACTTTTTGTGTAGTCATTATGAATTTTTTGAGTGAATAAAAAATTCAAGGAGTGAAAGAAACACAAAAGTCTAGGATCTTGATTTGTACGTTAATCAGAAGGCTCTGATACCAATTGTTAGGTCCCAATTTGTTTGTAGAAGGGGGGGTTGAATGCAAACAATACCGTTTAATCGAATAAAATGCGGAATAAAAAGGTGAAACAAAATTCAAGTTAAATAAAACTTTTATTAAACTTGAAAGGTGTTACAACAACGGTATCGGTTACAAGGGATTAATCTCAAATCAATTATTACAAATCTAGAATAAATTCAACATGAACTTTTTCTATTTTTGCAATGAAAAGATCAAATGCTAAATGCGATTTGAGATTAAGTTCTAGGGATTTTAATCCGCTAGATTGTTACACAAGAACAAGATAAATAATTCTAGTGGTTTGGATTTAACTTTACAATCTAGAATTTGGATGTTGAATAAAGTGTTGGATTTTTAAACGCAGCGGGGCGTGGAAAAACACTTTTACACATACAAAATCCAAATAAAAGCATATAAATCATGAATAAAAATTCGAGGGATCGAATCTAACCTTTTAAAATAATTCGGAGACAACGATCAAAGATCCTTAGAGGTTGCTCCTCAAGTGTGAAGCACTCCACCGGTATCCACCAAGAAAATGACTTTTAGGAGGAGGAGGAGGAGGTGGAGAGAATTTGGTTTTCTAAAACTTTTGGGTTTCTTGGGTTGGAATAAAAATATGGTCTATAATAGTGTATTTATAGGCAAAATTTTCAGCTGAAATTTTCCCATAAATATTATTATTATTATCACATTTATTATTCTCATTAATAATTAAAACACCTTTTAATTATTAATCCTTTTTCTAAACACTTTAGAAATAATTCTCTCTCTTGATTTAATTTCCAAAAATTAAATCCTTAATTAATAATATTAAGAACTTTTCTTAATTAATTTATAATCAATTAAATCTCATTTAATCAATTATTAAATTTGCCAATTAATTATTTATTTCACAAATAAATAATTATTAGCCATTATTAATTAATTCCTCCACCATAAAATCATTCTCTTTTTATGGTGTGACCCTGTAGGTTCAATATTAAGCCGGTAGTAGAAATAAATAATAATAAAACTATTTTATCATTATTTATATAAATTCTCTAATTTATTAAATATGATTAATTAATTAATCACATTTATTCTACATCGTGAGTGATGCTTCTCAACATATCGCGACTATCCGGATAATATGAATTCACTGCTTAGAATACCAAGAACCTATCAGTAAATAGTTACCGTACAATAAACTCCTTCTACCCTACAATGTCCCGATTAAATACAAGGCATGGATCTCGTGTCAAGCCTATCTAATTCAATCACTTGCTTACCATTTACTATGCGTAGTTCTATGCAAATTAGAAACTCCTTTCTAATTTCATTCACTCTGGCCAGAGATTCCTGAACTAGCATAAGTGGATCAGCCTTGAACATTCGCTTCCATCACTGGAAGGGGTAGATCCTTTATTGATCATACACTATCTTCGTGTACAAATTCCTATACCCAGAAGAGCCCTAATAATTGTCCCTAGAGACTAAGAACTAAACCAAAGCATAGTTCAGTGTACACAAGATGACTATGATGACCTCAAGTCTAAGGATACTTGTACAACTATCACGATGTGAACAACTGCTGACACGTGAGTGAACTCCATCAGTTGTTTAGCTGTGCGGGTCATGTTCAGTGAACTTATTCTATAATAAGCACCTACATACTAGCTATAGTGTCACCACACAAATGTCTATGAGAACAGACATCGTTCATAATGAAGCAAGCATAGTATGTACCGATCTTTGCGGATTATTAATTACCAGTTAGTAATCCTATGACCAGGAACTATTTAAGTTTAGAGTTATCATCTTTTTAGGTCTCACTATTATGATCTCATCATAATCCATAAAAAGCTTTACTCTAAACTATGGTATATCTTATTTAAACACTTAAATAGATAGAGCCCGTAATAAAAACAAAACAAGTCTTTTATTAATATAAATAAAATCAAAACAGATTACATAAAAGTTATTCCTAAATCCTAATACATGATTGGACTTAGAACATATTACTTTCAATCTCCCACTTGTACTAAAGCCAATCACTCTGGTATCTAATACCCATCTTGTCTTTATGATGATCAAAGTGACTCTGAGAAAGTGGCTTTGTGAGTGGGTCTGCTATGTTGTTATGTGTGTCAACTCTCTCGACGTTGACATCTCCTCTTTCAACAATCTCCCTAATCAGATGAAAGCGCCGCAGGACATGTTTGGAATTTTTATGAGACCTAGGTTCCTTGGCTTGTGCTATTGCTGCGTTGTTATCACAATACAACATAATAGGCTCTTCGATGCTAGGAACAACTCCCAGCTCAGAAAAAAATTTCCTCATCCAAACAGCTTCTTTTGCAGCTTCACTTGCAGCTATATATTCTGCTTCCGCTGTGGAGTCAGCCGTTGTCGACTGTTTGGAACTTTTCCAACTTATCGCACCACCGTTTAGAGTAAACATGTACCCTGACATGGATTTGCTATCACTCTCTGATTGAAAACTAGAGTCAGTATAACCTTCTATTTTCAACTCAGATTCACCGCCAAAAATAAGAAAAATGTCCTGAGTCCTTCGCAAGTACTTAAGGATGTTTTTCACTGCTTTCCAGTGGTCTTCACCTGGATTGGACTGATATCTGCTCGTCACACTAATTGAATAAGCAACATCAGGCCTTGTACACAACATCGCGTACATGATAGATCCTATTGCTGAAGCATAAGGAATCTTACTCATATGCTCTCTTTCCTCAGGTGTCTTAGGAGACATTTTTTCGGAAAGGGACACTCCATGACTCATCGGTATGAGACCTCTTTTGGAGTTTTCCATGCTAAACCTTTTAAGCACTTTCTGGATGTATGTACCCTGGGTAAGACCTATCATTCTTCTAGATCTATCTCTATAGATCTTCATATCAAGAATGTAGGATGCTTCTCCCAAGTCCTTCATGGTGAAGTTCTTTGATAGCCATACTTTGACTGATTGCAGCATCGGTATAACATTTCCTATAAGAAGTATGTCATCCACATACAATACAAGAAATGTTACCGCACTCCCACTAACCTTCTTGTAGACACATGGTTCATCCATGTTTTTGATAAAATCAAACTCTTTGATTGTCTCATCAAAATGGGTGTTCCATCTACGAGAAGCTTGCCTTAAACCATATATGGTTTGCAGCAGCTTACACACTAGGTGTTCATTTCCCTTGGAAAGAAAACCTTCCGGCTGTGTCATATACACTTCCTCCTCAAGTTCCCCATTGAGGAAGGCCGTTTTCACGTCCATTTGCCAGATCTCATAGTCGTAGTAAGCAGCAATCGCAAGCAAAATCCGAATTGATTTTAACAGGGCTACAGGCGAATAGGTTTCATCAAAGTCAATCCCTTGTCTTTGATTAAATCCTTTTGCCACTAGCCTTATAGGTCTCCACCTGGCCATCTGCTCCAATCTTTCTCTTATATACCCACTTGCACCCAATAGGCTTAACACCTTCAGGCGCTTCAACCAGAGTCCATACTTGGTTGGTATACATAGATTCCATTTCGGATTTTATGGCACTATGCCATTTCTCTGAGTCAACACTACTCATAGCCTCATTATAGGTCTTAGGGTCGTCTTCATCAATAATTGACAACTCATTGTCATTCTCAATGACAAGGCCATAATACCTCTCAGGTTGGCGAGACACTCTCTCTGACCTACGAATGGGCTGTTCCACAGAAGGTTGTTCAGTCTGAACAGGTGTTTCCACTTGAACCGTAGTAGTTTGTGCTTCACGAACTTCATCAAGTTCAATTTTGCTCCCACCGTTTCCTTCAAGGATAAACTGCTTTTCCAAGAAGGTAGCATGTCTGGAGACAAACACCCGATGATCGGTGTAAAAGTAATACCCTAAAGTCTCTTTGGGATATCCCACAAAACTACATTTTACGGATCGAGATTCCAGCTTATCTGGGTCAACTTTCTTGACATAAGCTGGACATCCCCAAATCTTAACGTGTTTAAGACTCGGTTTCCTTTCTTTCCATATCTCATACGGAGTTTGAGGAACAGATTTGGAAGGTACCTTATTCAGTAAATATGCTGAGGTTTCCAATGCGTAACCCCATAGGAATACTGGAAGATTTGCATAGCTCATCATGGATCGAACCATGTCTAACAGATTTCGATTTCTCCTTTCAGATACCCCATTCAACTGTGGAGTATATGGAGGAGTCCACTGGGAGACTATACCATTTTCTTTGAGATAATCTAGAAACTGTCCATTCAAGTATTCACCACCTCGATCTGATCGAAGAGTTATAATACTGTGGTTGGTTTGTTTCTCCACTTCATATTTATATTCCTTGAACTTTTCAAAGGCTTCAGACTTGTGTTTCATCAAATACACATATCCGAATCTAGATCTATCATCTATGAAAGTAATGAAGTACGAAAATCCTCCCATGGCTTGCGTAGACATTGGTCCACATACATCTGTGTGTACCAATCCTAGCAAATCTGTAGCCCTCTCTCTATGTCCACTAAATGGAGATTTGGTCATTTTACCCAATAGACAAGACTCGCATGTAGGATATGATTCAAAATCAAAGGGGTCTAGTAACCCTTCCTTATGCAATGTCCGAAGTCTATTTTCACTAATATGACCTAGCCTATAGTGCCATAAATAGGTCAGATTTTCATCATCTCGTTTTCTTTTATTAGTTTGTTCAATATGAAGTAAATCATGCTCTACGTCACATACATACAGACCATTATTTAAAATTCCACGTCCATAAAGAACATTATCTCTAAGGATAGAACATTCATTATTCTTAATAATAAATGAAAAACCATCCAAACCCAACATAGGGATAGAAACAATATTCCTCACAATAGAGGGAACGTAATAACAATTATTCAAAATAATAGTCATGCCCGTAGGCATATGTAAACTAAATGATCCTACAACTATGGCCGCAACCCTTGCTCCATTGCCCATACGTAGAATCACCTCATCTTTTTCAAGATTCCTACTTCCCTTTAGTCCTCGCAACGAATTGCAAATATGAGAACCACAGGCGGTATCTAATACCCAAGTAGAAATTTGACCTAGTGACATATTAACTTCGATCATGAACATGCCTGAATCAGAAGCGGTAGTCTTACTACCCTTCCTCTTCTTCAATTCTGCAAGGTAAACCTTGCAGTTACTCTTCCATTGCCCTAACTTGTTACAGTGAAAGCATACAGCAAAATTAGGATCAGTCAACTTGTGAGCATCTAGTATGCTCCTGAGTGATAGTGCAGAAGACATAATATAGTAAATCTGTAAATGATAAACACATAACAACACTCAGCAAATATTTGATTTCATTTTAAAACACTATATGAATCGGGTCTTTATTCATAAGTGGCTCCCACTAGTTTTCCTAAATTTATTCAACCCCCTACGTGAAAAATTAAGCATTCACAATGCTAGTGGGAATAGGGATCATACATTCCATCACACAACCTCGGCTGTGGCACAAAACGCCATGTAATGTTCAATAGGCAGACAACTCTTGTCAATTACATCTAATGTTATTCCCTAATCAAACTTTAGCCTCTTGAATAATTGAGTCATGGCTGTGGCACGATAAACTCAATATTCTAAGTCAAGTCTAACCCAACATTCCGCACAATTGAATCAGTCCCCAAAGGCCCACGGCTGTGGCACGTAACGACCTTTAGATTCTTATTCAATGTACACATCTCTATGTAATAGACAAGTATTTCTTATTTCGAAATCAAAGCCCTCGGCTGTGGCACGAAACGACAATGATTCAAAAATAAGAACTACTTTCTACCATGTTGGAAGGCTATGACCGACACAAGTCCGTTGTATCATTGGCCAATTACTACTTGATATTTTTTAATTTTAGAGGGATTATATTACGTTACAATCATAATCATATTATAAAGAGATTCTTCCTTTTAAATTAAATATTTCAAATCAATAATCAATAATCAGATGATTCCCAGATCGGGTGGAGCATTGTCAAGAGGCGTCACTTAATAACCCTTTCTTACAGATAGAAATCTGTTGTTGACAGAATCATCCTTTCTCTCATATCAAAAATTTATATTCAATTACGTGTTTCATAAACACAAGAATCTCATGATTGTATTCATAATATTATTATTAAGGTTATGAAACAATTTCACTATACTAGGTTGTCTAACAAACGCCTTATGTTCATTTAAGTTCACCTAAATCTATCATCGCATGATAAACTAAGCATATATCACATATATCAACATGAATAAACATCAAGGTAGGCATGTTATATCATCTAGCACATAGAACTAAGCATTATACATCTCTATGTATCACATGAAGCATTTAAAAGCAATTAAAAACAGTCAAAAACAGCTTTAAAACATTTCATGGAAATATAAACAGTTCAAAACTTTTATATAAACTAAAATTGATCACTCCATTAGATCCGTCTCGGAAAAACGAATCCAACGGTATATTGCACGCCTAAAACGGAGTTACGAAACTCCTAGAAAATCAATTTTAAAATCAACAAAAGGGCTGTAACGCATTCCGGTGATGCGTTACACCCCTTTTCAGCAATTAAAGGGTGTAACGCATTCCATGAATGTGCCACAGGTGTGTAACGCATACCCGGAATGCGTTACACCCCTATTTTTTTATATTTTTTTTCAGCAGCCGCCGTTTTCTTTCTTTCTCGAACTCCGTGCAGCAGCCGTACCTGACTGTTTCTGTGCTTCTCCGTACAGCAAAAGTAGTACAGCAACTTACAGATGTACAGCATATGAATATACAAACATATATATATATATATATATACTATATATACATATATTTACTTATTTAATTACGAATTTAATTGCAAAAACTTCAAAAATTCATAATAAAAAATCTATACATCATAAAATTATGAAAAAAATACCCAGACGATCTACAACACTTGTAGAACCCAGATCAACATTCAAAATTATTATGAGAAACGATTTATCATCAGACAAAATTAATCCATGATATAACTTGTAAAAATCATAATTAATTCATACAAGCACATAAAATTCTGAAATTTTTACCACAGATCTATATGCATACAACCTATGCTCTGATACCATTGTTGGATTTTTAAACGCAGCGGGGCGTGGAAAAACACTTTTACACATACAAAATCAAAATAAAAGCATATAAATCATGAATAAAAATTCGAGGGATCGAATCTAACCTTTTAAAATAATTCGGAGACAACGATCAGAGATCCTTAGCAGTTGCTCCTCAAGTGTGAAGCACTCCACCGGTATCCACCAAGAAAACGACTTTTAGGAGGAGGAGGAGGAGGAGAGAATTTGGTTTTCTAAAACTTTTGGGTTTCTTGGGTTGGAATAAAAATAGGGTCTATAATAGTGTATTTATAGGCAAAATTTTCAGCTGAAATTTTCCCATAAATATTATTATTATTATCCCATTTATTATTCTCATTAATAATTAAAACACCTTTTAATTATTAATCCTTTTTCTAAACACTTTAGAAATAATTCTCTCTCTTGATTTAATTTCCAAAAATTAAATCCTTAATTAATAATATTAAGAACTTTTCTTAATTAATTTATAATCAATTAAATCTCATTAAATCAATTATTAAATTTGCCAGTCAATTATTTATTTCACAAATAAATAATTATTAGCCATTATTAATTAATTCATCCACCATAAAATTATTCTCTTTTTATGGTGTGACCCTGTAGGTTCAATATTAAGCCGGTAGTAGAAATAAATAATAATAAAACTATTTTATCATTATTTATATAAATTCTCTAATTTATTAAATATGATTAATTAATTAATCACATTTATTCTACATCGTGAGTGATGCTTCTCAACATATCGCGACTATCCGGATAATATGAATTCACTGCTTAGAATACCAAGAACCTGTCAGTGAATAGTTACCGTACAATAAACTCCTTCTACCCTATAATGTCCCGATTAAATACAAGGCATGGATCTCGTGTCAAGCCTATCTAATTCAATCACTTGCTTACCATTTACTATGCGTAGTTCTATGCAAATTAGAAACTCCTTTCTAATTTCATTCACTCTGGCCAGAGATTCCTGAACTAGCATAAGTGGATCAGCCTTGAACATTCGCTTCCTTCACTGGAAGGGGTAGATCCTTTATTGATCATACACTATCTTCGTGTACAAATTCCTATACCCAGAAGAGCCCTAATAATTGTCCCTGGAGACTAAGAACTAAACCAAAGCATAGTTCAGTGTACACAAGATGACTATGATGACCTCAAGTCTAAGGATACTTGTACAACTATCACTATGTGAACAACTGCTGACACGTGAGTGAACTCCATCAGTTGTTCAGCTGTGCGAGTCATGTTCAGTGAACTTATTCTATAATAAGCACCTACATACTAGCTATAGTGTCACCACACAAATGTCTATGAGAACAGACATCCTTCATAATGAAGCAAGCATAGTATGTACCGATCTTTGCGGATTATTAATTACTAGTTAGTAATCCTATGACCAGGAACTATTTAAGTTTAGAGTTATCATCTTTTTAGGTCTCACTATTATGATCTCATCATAATCCATAAAAAGCTTTACTCTAAACTATGGTATATCTTATTTAAACACTTAAATAGATAGAGCCCGTAATAAAAACAAAACAAGTCTTTTATTAATATAAATGAAATCAAAACAGATTACATAAAAGTTATTCCTAAATCCTAATACATGATTGGACTTAGGACATATTCCTTTCATAAAACAGATGAAAAATGAAATAATTTGCTTTTGTTTCTGCTGTGTTCTTGACTTGTGTGTTTTGTTTGATTGAAATGAATAATGTCTTCTGCTTTCTGTTGTTTAAGTAAACAAATCAAATCCAGTTGAATCAACAAGACTTTCGGCAAGAAAATCAAATGAACTGGCATGACAATCCATTTGAACTGGTAGGACTTTCGGTGAGACTATCCTTTTGAACTAGCAAGACAATCCCAATAGCTAGCAAGACAATCAGAATGAACTAGCAAGACTTTCGGTATGACTATCAATTGTCATACCGATTGTCATAGTAGTTCAAATCATATTGTCTTACTGAATTATTAATATATTTTAATCTAATAACAATTCTGAAAATCCTTAATATTAATTCTGAATTAATTAATCAATTAATTCAATTAATCAATAAATTAATCTTTGCAGATATAATTTATTTTCTTAATTAAATTATTTGACTTAATTAATTAATAGAGAATTAATACTAATCTTGAGCAGCAACCATTCTTCCAAAAATCTTCTGAAAATTACTGTCAATTATGAATCAATTCCACCACTTCAATGTTGACACTCGATGTACTGTCTGGTTCATGAGTGACTAACTTCCGTGACGTTTCTTCAAGCCTTGACCTTGATACTCTTGATTTTCTTCAGACTAAATCCTTGTAATTAATTGATACCCTGACGAGATCTCTGTCACTTGATTAAATCCACAATCTTGATTTATATCACTGAGGCTTGATCAATTTCTTGAGCTTCTTCCAGTGAATTAAGTCTTCAAGTCTGTAGATGAATAATGTTTCTTAACCCTTTGACAGATGTTACTCTGTGAGATCTCTCTGACGATAGATCCACTATTTACTTATTACATTCTTATTTGAGTTGAGTTAAATCCTCGAATAAACAAATAGGCTATGACATATGCCTTTCAATTTCAAACATGAACTAAAACTATTCTTAAGTTCATTAACTAATAACCAAGATTTACAACTCCAAAAACATCACAAAACCAACTAATCTCTACATATTCAATCACCATGCTTCTCATGAACTATCCTACTCATAATAAGCTCTTAATATTCAATAACAATTCTAGGTTAAGAGATTATACCTTCCTTGGTGAGTAAGACTAACTAAGGAGCTTGGAATCACCCTTGAAAGTCCATACCAAAGCTTAATATAACCAAAAACACAAGATTAAACAATTTAAATTTCTTGAAAACACTATTCACTCTCTTCTTAAATGATTTATTGAAAGAGATTGATAAGGAATTTAGAGCTTAAACTCCTAGGATAGCCATAACTAATCATAAGGAACCTTGGATAATTACCTTGCAATTTAACAATGGTTGGATCTTGGATTTTGAAATTTTTCTCTTTGAAAAACAAGAAAAGCCGAGAGCTTCTCTTGAATAATGAGAGTCAACTTTGTTTTTGTGTTTTTTGATTTGTTTGGCTTGGTTGATCCACTTTTGTTTTGATTTATTACCTTTTAACCATGGTGAATTTTATGTGGTTTATAATCAACCAACCTTCCTTCCTTTTTGGTCATGCTCATGTCATCATTCTTATGTCATCTTCCCATGCTTATCCTCTTCTTATTGGTTTGATGACATCATCCTCACTAACCTCTTTGATTAGCTCCTAATTACTTGGCTAATGATCGCTGATCTGTTATAGGGTTCGCTTAACTTTCGTTTTCGTTTATCGTTTGAGGGATCATACACGGGATCTTATTACTTGGGTTCCCTTAACCTTTCTCAATACATTATATTCCTTTTATGATCCCCTCTTATAATCCTTGAATTTAAATTCTTTTTATCCTGTTCCCTTATACTCAATTCTTTCGGTATCTAGTGGATTTTCGGGAAAAATCAAAGTGTTCGAATTTGGATTCTGACGATCTCTACATACACTTATATCTCATATAAAGTACTAATAAGATCTCAGAATAACAATAGAAGAACCCCTACATAGTGTGGCATGGAAAGTTTTCTTATTCAGCATAATCAGCAAAACACTATTCATAAGGGTTACTAAAATTTCAAAAATTTTGGGGTTATTACAGTCTCCCCTCCTTAAAAGGATTCCGTCCCGGAATCAGGAAAAGTGAATAGAGATACTTTCTTAGCATTGCACTTTCTAACTTTCAAGTCAATCTTCCCACATTGTGGTTCTACCATCAAACTCTGACTAGTTTGATAGCCCTTCTCCCAAGCACTTGTCCATTTTCAATCTATAACCCTTCCTGGTTGCTCCATATAAGTTACGTCTGGTTGAATGTCTATGCGCTCATATGCCCCTATTTGTCTAGCATCCGAATTATACTTCCTTAACATTGATACGTGGAACACGTTATGAATTTGCTACAGGTTCGGGGATAGGGCTAGCTCATATGCTAACTTCCCAATATGTCTTAATACCTCAAAGGGTCCAACAATTGGTGGGCTTAGCTTTCCTTTCTTTCCGAACCTCATCCATCATTTCCAAGGAAATACATATAACAGCACTAAGTTCCCTCCTTCCCACTCCTTGTCATTTCGTGTCAAATCAACATACTTCGTGTGTCCATCTTGGGCTACTACCAGCCATCCTCTGATTAAATCTATTATATCCTTGGTCCATTGGACCACTGCCGGTCTAAGCATCTTGCACTCTGCAACATCATCATATCATAAGGGAGATCGACATTTTCTTCCCTCAAGGATCTTATAAGGCGACATCTCGATAATGACATATGATCTATTGTCGTAAGAAAACTTAATCCGTGTTAATTGACCATTTCAAATTCTTTCAAGTCTATTGCACCGGCTCTCATCATAGCTTCTAGCATTATAGCTTTTGCTTCTCACTACCCATTTTTTTCCAGTTCGTAGTCGTTACTATCTTCCGTACATAATACTATACTGGTTACACTTTTGCTCGTTAGCGTTCTATAACCTTTTAATAACCACGTCAACCTTAGTATCACGAACGTGTTAGAATCAGAATACCACCGCACTGATACTACTCCTTTCTAGCTGCTTCTATCTTCGAAAGCTTGATCCATCATATAGAAGTAAAGGAATTTGTTGACAGATCACTATGATCATGAACACTTGTTCTATTGCATAGTTAGTACAGAAGGTGGCCAGCCTTTAGTACAAGCAATTAAACAACATGTGGTATCCTACTAGGCTTCTATCACACAGATAGATAGTCATTCGGCAATACCTCCCCTTCTGGAAGGGTTGTTCTTCTCAACTTACATGAAATGAAAAGAAGAGAAAAGAGTGAACTGAAGAGAATTGTATATATATAAAATATACTACCACAAAATATCTGGCTTGGAATCTACCCCTGAACTATAGAGGTTTATCATAGGAGAACAAAACATATACGTATATATATCAACATCAAGTATTATAGCATCGTATTTCACATGCCTAAATATTTTTGCTATTCCATCCATCATTCTATGGACCCATGCTCTTCCTCGAGCTTATACACAATCACCTTTGAAACTCCCTGGACATCGAAAATCGAATCTGGGATCTCATTCTAGACATCATCGTTACTAGAATACTATGCTTGCACTGCAATCTTCCTCGTATAGTAATACGACTCTCTATTGATAAGAAGGAATAAGTATTCAATAGGTAGATAATCGACTTAATTAGTCTATCAATGATAACTTATACATCACCATAACCCGATTAGTGGTACTCAATCTCAACATTCATTACCATACAACTCTCGCGGTTGTAATCGGCTCATTATTCAAAGAATCGTTGATGCATTACTATAGTCCACCACGGACCTACGGTAGTCATTCGTTTTCCATGAAGTCTTAATAGCTAACCATATGGAGTCCATACATATCGTATCGAATTCTTCTAAGGAGGTAACATGATCACCGTTCATGATTCATGAAGAACACTCCTGAACTTGACGTACATATGACATGAAGCAGATAAAATTGCAGAAGAGTTTCAATGAAGGCAACGATAGCAGGTTAATACCATTCTTAATCATATGTCTTTATTGGGAGACATGCATCTCAAAGGTTCATTTAGTCATTTCGTAACATGGTCCTGGCTTATCTCAAAATAGTACCTTCTAAGATTGATAGCCCGCTCATGGCGATTATACGAATTAAACCTTTACCAAACTACTATTACGGTTGGGTATTGCACAGTCATCAGAAGGAATGTCAATCTTCCAAACCATAATACAACCTTTACGGCTTCAACCATTATCTTTGTATTCATCTGGCACGAGCGCCTATAATTGCTCTCTTACACTTAAAGTGTCGGCCACCTCTTTGGCCTTTCCTGATAGTAAAATTTCCTTACAATCAATGTCGTTTGAACGATCTCCAACTAAATTTTCTACCTCATTTCCAATCACTGCTTGTGTGAAGATGTTTTCCTTAAAATCTGATGAGTAAAAAAAAAATACCACCATTTTTCCATAAGTTATTGCCTCAATCTTTAGAGGTTAATCATTGTCACGACTGACTCTCGATCATACTTAGGACGTCTCTTATCTTGGGTCCTTCTTGTTTTCACCATTCTTGACCTTCGTTGGGTTCAATCTATACTTTTTCATGGTTTAACATGTGCCCCACTTGGCATTATTTTTATTACGTCATATTTCCTTTATCAAAATTTCTATTCTTGAGAATTTTGAATATTACCTTTCTCCTTGTAAAACCTCTAAGGTTATCCTTGAATCGTTCCTCCTATATTCCCTAGATACAGGGCATATCAAAATACCCTTTACTAATACTAGAACCATTGTCTATATGTTTCTGAAAAATTTCTCCACTGATACTTAAAGGTTGTTATTACCTTAATCCTTTACAATTCATACTGTCAAAACTCATACTATCCTTATTAAGGGTGAAATGCCAACCTTTATAAACTCTCCTAGGATTCATTTTAAGTTACCGATGTTCTATCTTTAATTCCACCTTTAAAAGGTATATGCATCCTTCCATGGATAAATCAAGTCATATATCCCTGATAAGGGTGTCTTATTCAATCATTCCCACCTCGATAGTATATGCCTAATTTCACAATAACATCTGTATTCAAAATGAGGTCAATTAATATGGCCTCCAAAAGATAACTACGGTTATCTACTTTTCTTGCTTGATTTGGTAACGATAACAAGGATGTTCTGGAAGATATTGGTCGTGTTCAACGTGAACATCTTCTTAATAAATCCTCATTTTCTTTTGTTGTTTATCTCAACAGTCATCTCAATGTTGGGATATCTTTCATACCTGGCGTCTCCCTTTATGGGTATCAAGCCACTGGTCTTTCACTTCACATTTTTGAAGGTCACTTCCTTCATCAAATTTTCCTAATTTCTTACTTTCTTGTCTCCTCAGTCTATCCGTGTCTCCTTGTTTATCCTTCGGACTATCTCAAGGTTTCCTCAAATCCTCCCAACTTAAAGGGGATAAAATATATGTATCTTTCATGCCTTCATCCATCAGCTTTAACTCATGGTGAATCACTCTCATCCTGACGATTACATACTTTTCTATTTCTATTGCTACGAGTCTTTAGGGTTTCCTCGTATCTAACTCCCTTATCATTCCTCCAACTCTATTGCCTTTATATTCCTTTCCACTTCAGTTTCTTTTTTTTCCTTTCTCTTACAATCATTTCACGAACCCACTAATCATTGACTTCAAACATCACGTCGTTCTGGGATTCTTGTCCTCTAGACGAATCTTGACAACTTTTACAATCTTAGATTCATAATTCATCATATTCATCCGCCTTTGTTCTGGCTCTTAAAGCTTTTACACTATTTTCATAATCTTGGGATTTACTTTCTCGAAAACAATTGATTGAACTTTAATCAGGTTATCATAACCTCTGGCTCTGTGCCTTCCTTGGACTTTCACCAGCGGGTGGCCTCTCTCTTAGGAGGGTAAGTGACAAAAACAGTCTTTTGTGATTCGTCAATCATTTAGAATCTCAAATGATTCTTGTATTTCCTTTAGCCAGGCTCTTGCCACGGCTGGATTAGCTATTTCCTTGGAACTCTGAGAGCTTAGCGACTTAAAGGTCCTGAAAGAATTTCACACCACATTGCTTCCTCAAGGTGGTGGTTGGGGATAATAGTCTAAGTTCTTTTTAGACAGGTCCATAAATTGCCGTATAGGAGTACCGTCTCGGGTCTTCTTTCCTTACTTGACCTTCTGTTTCCTTAGTATGAAATGTTTCATCCTTCTCCCATACTTAGAGTTATCTTATACGTTAAAACCTTGTTTTCCACTTCATTATGTTCGGGGTTCCTTATATCTTAATTGTGACCTCCCTGATTATCACATTCAAGGTTTGCCCATAATCTTATTCCTTGTGGGGGCATAATACTTGGAAAAATTTTGAAAATCTCTGGATATTTGTCTTACTTACTTTGCTTAAGTCTATCCCTCGTTCAGTCCTTGCATGATTGCAAATTATGAATTCTCAAGTTCTATAAACTTCATGACACTCTCTTAAGTGTTAATAGTGCAATTAACAATATGAACTTATCACAAACAAACTGATCTAAACTGAAATTAACGAATATATACATAACCATTTGTTCGAGGGTACAACAACTGAACACATTAAAGAGAATTACATCATTTGATCTGATCGCTTCTATCCCAAAAGTACTACCATAGATAATCATCTAGTCATTAAAACTAATCATTCATAACTTAGGCTAATCCTCCAAAAGTGGTGCTGCATGTAATCCTTGTCTGAGTGCCCAGATCCTGCACACTATTATGGATCAAGAAATACGGGTACGCACGACATCCCTAACCTGCTCCATTAAGGCGGTGATGAGGTCTAAGGTAGTCGCAAGTAGAGCTGGATCAATCTGACCCTCAAGATGGCCTCTAGCTGTAATTCGGGTGGTAGCCTCAATCCATTCCATGCTATAAGCTAATCCTGCCGGAAGTACCCCACCCTCAATTCTTGGTGCAGTAAGTCGGTCCAACAGATCACTTCTAACATTACGGGCCACAGACAGGCCACCCCAAGTCATATGATAATTGGCGATAAGAGAAGCCTGAGTGGTAGCATCTAGCAGTCCATGGGGTGCAGGTGGTGCAGACCCAGGAGATCCAAATGGATAACCAAGCATGGTATCAGGTGACAATGGTACAGGAGAGAAAGGTGGCATTTCCTCAGTAGGTGTTGGGCTCTGTACAAGGGAGGGAACATGAATTGGTGGAACCTCTTGGATGTCTTCAGGAACCTCTGGAAGAGGGTCTGATACTGGTATAATTGGTGTCGTGGAAGGCCCCACTCCCTCTGCCCTCATTAACCTTTGTTCCCTTGGTAACTCTTCATCCTCTAGTGCCACCCTCACGGCCACTCTTGCTCTGGTAGTCGCCCTGACTACGGTTTTAACACCCCCAAATCCAAGGTCGTGAATTTGGGTCATTACGATCACTTATTAATTAAATTATTCTCTTTTCATAATATTACTTGACCTTTTATTCAAACTCTCACACACACACAGGTTATATGCTTGGAAACAGTATCAAATAAATCATCTCCACTTATCTACCTGACGGGGCTGGCGCATAAAAAGCCTACAGAACTCACGAGCATTCCTTACCCGCCTACGGACAGCAGTCCTGGTCTGATCCATGCTGGTAGTCTGTTGTGATATGATATATAAAAGCAAGGGTGAGCATTATAGCTCAGCAAGGTATATATCCCATAATTAAGTATGTAAGGATAAATAAAACCAATAATTATACTTTGTATCTCCAAAGCGTTCTGAAAGTTTATATGCTTATCAAATTTATAATATTCTCAAAATCAACTACAATTGTATATCCACTGGATACTTGTATTCATCTCTTTCTCAAAATCATTTTATACTCGTACTCATTTTATTTCAAAATCTCAAGATGTTACTCGAACCAAGATTCTCAAATGGGTGTGATATATATTCATCAACATCCCAATTTAAAACTCAGCTTTATTGGCAGATTTCTCAAATGGATTTGATATATAATCATTAACATCCTTATTTAAACTCAGCCTTATCGGCAGATTTCTCAAATGGATTTGATATATATTCATCAATATCCTTGTTTAAAACTAAGCCTTATCGGCTCTCTGTTCTATATTTCACAACAGTTTTTCCAAAATGGAAGAAAGGGACTATACTGGAATAAACCACGTATCGGTGATCAGCCGAATACGAAATTTTCTCTACTAGTAGAAGGAATACAAACCTAGCCACCTTTGGGCTCATCAAGACACTACACGGTGGTTGCCCATTGCCGTGCAAGTCAGAAAGTCAATGGTCACATAGACCATATAACCGTACAATGCGCCACTCCGTGCTTGCATAATGCGCCACTCCGCGCCTGGTCACTGCCCGATATCACTCTGTGCCGGGCAGGCCACATTCCAGTCCCAAGACAATTATATCTTTTGCTCAAAATCCTTTTTCGAAGGAATAGGTCGTTAAAAGTTGACCTTTAAATAGGATGATTTATTCATCACTTTTAACTCAATTGATCTTTGGGATTTGTCGGAGTTTTGAATTTAAAATCATTTTCAAATCCCTGTCTGTAGTAGGGTGACACATATATTACTCACTTGTTCTTTATTGAACGAGGAAGCAAAACTCTTATGCTTCTAGACTAAGTTCCCTAAGGTTTTGATACGTTTCAAATGATTAATCTCTTTCAAGAGTTTTGAATAATTTAGAAAGTGCCTTTGGGAACTATGTCTATTTTTAAATAAGTTTTTAGAAGTCCGAAGATATTAAATATATAAGGTCTCATAATAATTTAAGAGGGATTCAATGAATTGATAAAATCTTATAAATAAAACATCTCTGTATAAGGTTCAATGAATTGATAAAAACATTATATATAAAATATCTCTGAATATGGTTCAATGAATTGATAAAATCTTAAGTACAAAGTATTTCTAATTAAGGTTCAATGAATTAATAAAAAAACCTTAAATACAAAGTATTTCTGAATAAGGTCCAACGAATGGGGACACCTTAATCAAATAATCAAAACAGGATTTGGTATCCTATAATTGCTCTTTGAATAGTTAAATCTTTATTAAATAACGTGAAATGATTTATAAACTATTCAGTATATTTTTAAATTTTATCGATATTTAATAATCCCTTAAGTATCGCTTTATAAAATAATCAATCAAGTAAGGGTGTCCCTTAAATGAATAAACCAATATTTCTCGAAGTTTAAGTCAAAATCTCAATCGTTCGCTTGATATATATATTACGCGAACGTACTTTGTTTATCGAAATAGAAATCTTTCGCGTCCGGCTCTCTCCGGAATTAAATCGTTATTAAAATATCTCTGACTCCCATTATCATATATCATATCTGAAATACGTTTCAATTTCTCATACTCGTGTAAAACGAAATTTGTTTTCGTAAAACAATCGCATAATTCGTATGCATTGATATCATAGACAAACATATATATTTGAACTGTAAATCATGGCATCAATATCACAACAGTATATATATAGCATGGATAGTATGAGATAGGGTTTCGAAAACTTGCCTCGAGTAATCGAAGTGGTATGGTCTCTGGTGTTTGGTTGGCGATCTATAAACAAGAACCAACGGTCTAAGTTAGTATGCGATTAACGCCTCGCTTTTATTAAGCAATTTTCGCAAATACTCAAGTATAACGAATCTCCGATCGTCACATTCTCAACACTTATATTCTCACTTTATAACATGGTCGAGTTTTGAAATTGATCGTTCGCTTCAGAAAGTCCATTTCGAGTTTTAAGCTCGAATGTGAGAAAACGCGCGTCAAAACTAGGTTTTTATGCGTTTCTCGCTTGCGCTCGCTTTACCAAAACATTTTTATAAAATCTAAAAATTAATATTTTCTCAAAATTCTTTTTGGACAGTCTCCTCTACTGTCATATCCATTTTTCATAATTTTCTAGAATCTCGAAATTATTTTAAGTCCTTCAAAATCACCATGCAAGTGGACTTAAGTGCAGTTGGCTAATCGCAGAAATGTTTTACACTAAAACGACCATAACTCCTAAACCGTAAATCTCCTCATGATGATATACACATTTATAGAAACTACAAAACAAGATCTATCTAGGCATGGCTAGTGGTTTTCAAATTTTAACCATTTTCATTGCCGAATGTCCTGTAGAAAACAGATCAAGTGCAAGAATACCCAAACTCAATTTCTACTAGTTGATCTCAACACAATCACTACCTATAACCATCATAAACACAAGTACTTCTCAAGATCCACCCACATAAACCTTATATGCTCTATCTAGTACCACATACATGGATTACAACTCAACATCTCAACGCTTTAGCAAGAACATAATCAATACAAACTCAAACAAACACAATCCTTTGGATCTTAACACTACAACAAACATAACTCTTAAATCCAACCATAAAACCTTAAAGGGTTGAAAGTTATACCTTATTGGACACTAGAAAGGTTATTTCTAGGATTATTGATGCTTGGTTTGCTTTGAAAACCCTTAGAAGGGCTAGATCCTTAAGAAACAAAACCAAGAAACAAGTTAGAATTTCGGAGTTACCTTTCAGCACCTCATTCAAACATTTTTATAAAATTGAAAAAAAATAATTTGAGGATTGAATTTGGCACGAAGCTTACCCATGATATATAGAAGCTATGGTAAAAATTGCATGATATTTGAATGAGTATATTTTGAGTTATGAATTTTTCTTTCTCCCTTACTCAGAAAACCCGAACTGCTGGAATGAAAAATGGGAGAGCTTTAATTGAGGGAAAAGGGGTTGTTTTCTTTTGTGGCTAAAGTGTGGGAGTGTATAATGAATATATGGGATGTATGCAGCAGATTTGACAATAATTTGGCAAAGGTATGGGTTGGTTTGATTGTGTGGTGAAGTGAGAAAAGGGAGAAGTATGGCTTTTGTACTTGTTTGTCTCCCATCACTATTCAACACTATTCTACTAACTATTCTAGTTAACTTCTAATCATCTAGTTACACTCCTAACTACTATTTAGGACTTGGTTATGCATGGCAAACTTGCACGGGATTTAATTTCTCATTCGTTTATTTATCGTAAACGCAATCGTCGTTCCATTCCGATAGTTTCCACGTATAACGACTTGTTTCGTAGCGATTTCTTTTATCACTTATAATCCTATAACCAATTCCATTCCTTCTCTTGATCATAGAAACACCTTGATATATTATTTATTTCACGTAGTATTCCCGGTTCTACGCCATTCTTTACGGATACGAAAACACGTAGTATAATCGTGAATCTTCGAATTTCGTCGGCTTTTACATTCACTTATTTTCCTCGATAAACAAGAATATGATCTCGGATTCTCAAAATTCCACTATTCATTTTATGATGATCCCCATACGTATTACTTAATCAGCTCAAGTTACTATTCACAGAAGTTTTAAAATATTACAAAAATCAGGGTTCTTACAGTCTCCCCCCTTAAAAGGATTCCGTCCCGGAATCAACTCACAAATAGATGGGGGTACCTTTCTCGCAGGTGGCTCTCTAATTCCCAAGTCGACTCCTCGACCTTGGGATGTCTCAACAAGACTTTGAATAGCTTGACACTCTTGTCCCTGAGTACTTGCTCTTTTCAACCAATGATTTCAACTGGTTGCTCAATATAGGACAGATCTAGTACTTACTCATGTTTCACTATATTCTTGGTATCCGTATTATACTTTCTCAACATTGGCACATGAAAAACACTATGAACCTGTTGAAGGTTTGGAGGTAAAGTCAATTCGTATACCACGGTTCTATTCGTCAGAAAATCTCAAAGGACCCATATATCGGGAACTCAACTTCCCTTTCTTTCCAAATCTCATCAGTCCTTCCCATGGTGACACTTTCAAAAAAATACCTGGTCACCCACTTCATACTCTCTGTCTTTTCGTGCTAAGTCGGCATATTTACGCTGTCGGTCTTGGGCTGCCGCTAAGCATCCTCTGATCAACTCAACTATGTCCCTCGTTCTTTACACCAAGTCGGGACCTAGTAACTTTCTTTCACCAACTTCATCCCAGTACAAGGGTGAATGGCACCTCCGACCATACAGCACCTCATGTGGGGGCATTTCTATACTCGCATGATAACTATGACTGTAGGCAAACTCTATCAAACATAAGTGTTCATCTCAATAACCTTAAAAATCAATTACACAATTTCTCAACATGTACTCCAATGCCTGAATGATTCACTCACTTTGTCCATCGGTTTAGGGATGGTATGCAGTACTCACATTCAGTTTGGTTCATAAGCATTCCTGAAAGCTCCTCAAAAAAATCTGGAGTTGAATCGGGGATCTCTGTCAGATACGATAGCTACAGAGACTCCATGTCTTATCACAATTTCCTTGATGTATAACTCTGTTAATCTATCCACCATGTAGGTTTTCTTGATTGGAAGAAAGTATGCTGACTTGGTCAGTCGATATATAATTACTCATATTGCATCACGGTTAGCCTTAGCTCGGGGAAATCCTACCACAGAATCCATGGCTATTTGTTCCCACTTTCACATCGGAATTCCTAAGGGTTGTAGGAGTCCCCTCGGTCGCTGATGTTCCACCTTCACTCTTTAACAGGTCAAACACTTACTGACCCAATTGGCCACGTCTCTTTTCATGTTGGGTCATCAATAATATTCCTTTGGATCTCGGTACATCTTGGTACCTCCAGGATGAATTGAATATCTAGAATTATGTCCTTCGCGTAAAATTTCATCTTTTAATTCTCGAACATTCGGAATCCAAATCCGGTTCGCATACCTCATAATTCCCTTCTCATCTTTCTCACATTTAACTTCTTCTCAGTCAAAGATTCTCGCTCTTCATTCGTCTTCTTTTCCTGACAATGTCCCATTTTCTAACAATTCCGGTTCTAATTTGATCTCAAATAGTCCATCAGTCCATTTACCGGTGACTTCACCTCTATCTCCATCTCCTCGAGTTCTCTCACTAGTTCCTCCGGCGTTGTCAACATCTTGAGTCTCTCTTTACTACTAAGGGCATCGGCCACCACATTGGCCTTCCCTGGGTGATATAAAATCTCACCGACATAGTCTTTCATTAACTCTAACCATCTCCTCTGTCTCCTGTTGAGTTCTTTCTGAGTAAATATATACTTAAGGCTCTTATGGTCAGTGTAGATCTCATAATTTTCTCTGTATGGATATTGTCTCCAATTTTTCAAAGCAAAATTATTGCTGCTAATTCTAATTCATGAGTAGGGTATCTTACTTCATATTCCTTCAGCTGCCGTGAGGCATAAGCAACCATTTTCCCATGCTGCATGAGCATGCATCCTAATCCTTTATGTGACGCATCACTGTAGATCACAAAATCACCATTTCCATCGGGCAATGCCAGCACGAGGACTGTTACCAAACTCCTTTTCAATTCCTAAAAACTTTCCTCACATTTTTCATTCCATACAACCTTTTCCGTTTTGCAAGTAGGCCTAGTCAAAGGTCCTGATATCTTAGCGAAATCTTGTACAAACCTCTTTTAAAACCGGTTAATTCCCAAAAAGTTCCTACTTCCGTCGGTGTGGTTATTCTTTCTCATTGGAATGCTGCCTTAACATTGGTAGGGTCAACTAACACTCCTTCACTGCTCATCAATTGTCCTAAGATCTTAACTTCATTTTTCCAGAATTCGCACCTTGAGAATTTGGCAAACAACTGTTCTCTTCTCAATGCTTCTACCATTATCCTCAGATATTCTGCATGTTCTTCTTCCGTTTTAGAATAGACTAAAATATTATCAATAAAAATAATGACGCACACGTCCAAATACTTTTTAAACACTCGATTCACAAAGTCCATGCAAGATACTGGGGCATTTTTTAGCCCGAACGACGTCACCAAGAACTCATAATGTCCATACCTCGTGCGAAATACGGTATTTGTCCTCTTTTTAATCTTCAGTTGGTGATATCCCATTCTTAGATCGATTTTCGAAAAGTGTACCACTCCTTCAATTTGGTCAAATGAATCGTCAATTCTAGAGAGAGGGTATCTGTTCTTAATAGTCAGCTTATTCAGTTCCCTATACTCTGTGCACAATCGCATACTGCCATCCTTCTTTTTGACAAACAACATTGGTGTGCCTCATGGTGACACATTAGGTCTCATCATTCCTTTGTTCAACAGTTCTTGCAACTGTGAAGTCAATTCTTTCATTTCAACCGAGGCTAGCCTATAGGGCATTTTGAAACTGATGTCGTTCCTGATGCTAATTCGATAGCGAACTCTATCTCTCGGTCAGGTGATAATCCTGAAAGGTCTTTGGAAACACATCCTCAAATTCGTTAACAACTGGTATGTCAAGTATATCAGGGTTTCTCTCTTGGTAACCGCCATGTATGCTAATAACGTTTTGCTATCTTTCCTCAATAATTGCTTCGCTTGAGCAATATTCAAAAATTCCTGGGTCTGACGCTGACCCTTAATCACAATTTCCTTGCTGTTAGGCATTCGGATTTTAACTTTCTTTCCTTTATAATCAATCCGAGCACCATTGCTCGACAACCAATCCATTTTTAAGACCACACCAAATTCTCTCAGCCTAAAAGGAATTAAGCCCAACTTAAAGTCCTTCCCTCCTAGTTCCCACTTGCAGATTAGATGAATCTCATTAATTGGAACAACCTCTCGATTCACTATTTCTATTCGCAATAATTCTCGCGTTGGAATCACATTAAGTTTTAACTTGGCCAAAAATCTCGCGATATAAAATACTTAATTGCTTCAGAATTAAACAGAATATTTGCAGTAACCAAATTGAGTAAAAGGTTACCTGCTATCACGCCCTAGCTGGGTTGGGGCAGTTGCTAGAATAATGTCCTGGTTGGTTACAATTAAAGCACCTCAGTAGCTCTTTTCCCAAATTACATGCCCCTGGATGTTTCTCCCCACATGACTTATGATCTGGTAGGGGTGACCGAAACTGGTTATGAAACGTAGTCTTATATTGACCACCTCCCTGGGCGATACTCTTGCTTACCGGTTCGCTAAACCTGGTACCCACTGCGGGTTGGGACACAGCTCCCATCTCAGTCCTAATTGGAAACTTTTGTTTATCGCTCTGCCGCCTTGGTTTCCGAACTCCTCTTCTTGCCCTCTTCCTCTTTTTGACTTTGCTCACTCTCTGCCTCTACAATCGAGGCCTTTTTCCACATAGTCTGTTATCTCAAGTAATGACACTCGGTCCTGAATCCATTGTTTCAGCCCTTGCTGAAATCTCCTTGCCTTTTTCTCTTTCGTGTTCACAAACTCCAGCACGAATCTTGACAGTTCAATAAATTTGGCTTTGTACACAACCACTGACAACTTATCTTACTTAATCTCTAGAAACTTCAACTCCATCTGAGCCTCCATAAACCTGGGAAATACTTTTCCCCATGTGATAATCACATAAGTCTCCAGGTTCCTTTAGGTTCCCACTAATAATTTGCTTCTCCTTTTAACATGTAATTGGTGAACACCGTCTTTTGCGTCTCTTCTATGGGCACTATCTCAAAGCTCTTTTCCATTTCTTTCAGCCAAGCTCTGGCCTTAACAGGTTAGCAGTCCCTTGAAATTTCTGGGGGTTTTAACAACTTAAAGGCCTTAAAGACATTAGTAACTGGAACATGAGCAACCTGGGTTGAGGGTGACAATTTAAATTCTCTCGAAGAAGATTCATAATTTGGTTCATGGGGTTTCTGCTCTGGCTTTCCTCCTCGCTAGTATCCATAGTTTCTTCTTCATTGTAATCCTCTAAGCCGAATTCATTATATTCGACTTCCTCGTGTTCTTGGTTATTTTGGTTTACCAATTCAGCATGTTTCCCAATATGTCGGGGTGACATCGTTATGCTAATATAAAAGCTCACCAATATAACATTATTCGCGTCTCTACTCATTATGTTAAAGTCGCTTAATAACTCACTTTGTCACAAATACATTCTTCATTCCTCTTTAGTTACTCACAACGATGTGCCCACACACCTGATTTGATGCGTTAACAAAAGACGACATCCTGTCGAGAATATACACGTAGCTCCTAGTGACATCCCACTCTTGGAATTATGCGTCAGACTTATTGGTCTTCTCCTCCAGTAGTTCGGAGCTTGCTGCGTTGATTGCAGGAGCATGAAACTTTTCAGAAATTATTCTGTCGATTCTCGCTTTCCGTGCTGAACCATAATGGCTTAACGGACGAAATGATATTGTATTATCGCATAGCATTCTCATCTTGGGACACGCTAAAATCTTCCTTATAGGACATAGATTCCTCAATGGTATAGTGAATACCCTTCTTGGTAGAATCGTTGTTCGTCATGTATTGAACCCTTATTATCGGAACAATACTTTCAACCAATTCAGGTAACATAATAACCTTAATAGTAAAAGAATTAAACATCTTGATTCTTGCCTAATATGTCTCCTCAAGGACACTCTATAAAGAGCTATGAGTGGCAAGACTCGGTTTTTCCAAACAACCCATGGTATTGGGGTATCGTCTTCATCCCGTTTTCTCCGGAGACTTAGCTCCACTTCTATATCAACATTATAAAAAATCATGTACAATCTTCTCCTTTCCTCATTCTATCGATCTTAAACGATTCCATCAATTTTTGTATAACACTTCACATAAACACTTCAACATAACTCCTGGTAGTCCATCAACAAACTCTATCGGCTCAACCGAAGGACTCTCTTTTGCATATAACTCTTAGTACTCTTTTCTCTGAGTGCTACAACTCATTCTCTTCCCTTAATGCTGGCTTTTCAAATGACTTTTAACAACTCAACTAATGCCTCAACTCTTAAGGCTAAGGTCCCCTTGGGTACTACCGTCACGACTACTACATAGTAATCCGACTACGAACTCGATGAGAGTTCTTGTTAACTTTTAGATCCTCAGTCTACCCATTTTACTCTTACTGTTTCCAAGACTTATAACCTTTGGCTCTGATACCATTTCTGTAACACCCCCAAATCCAAGGTCGTGAATTTGGGTTGTTACGATCACTTATTAATTAAATTATTCTCTTTTCATAATATTACTTGACCTTTTATTCAAACTCACACACACACAGGTTATATGCTTGGAAACAGTATCAAATAAATCATCTCCACTTATCTACCTGACGGGGCTAGCGCATAAAAAGCCTACAGAACTCACGAGCATTCCTTACCCGCCTCCGGACATCAGTCCTGGTCTGATCCATGCTGGTAGTCTGTTATGATATGATATATAAAAGCAAGGGTGAGCATTATAGCTCAGCAAGGTATATATCCCCATAATTAAGTATGTAAGGATAAATAAAACCAATAATTATACTTTGTATCTCCAAAGCGTTCTGAAAGTTTATATGCTTATCAAATTTATAATATTCTCAAAATCAACTACAATTGTATATCCACTGGATACTTGTATTCATCTCTTTCTCAAAATCATTTTATACTCGTACTCATTTTTTTTGAAAATCTCAAGATGTTACTCAAACCAAGATTCTCAAATGGGTGTGATATATATTCATCAACATCCCAATTTAAAACTCAGCCTTATTGGCATATTTTTCAAATGGATTTGATATATAATCATCAACATCCTTATTTAAACTCAGCCTTATCGGCAGATTTCTAAAATGGATTTGATATATATTCATCAATATCCTTGTTTAAAACACAGCCTTATCGGCTCTCTGTTCTATATTTCACAACAGTTTTTCCAAAATGGAAGAAAGGGACTATACGGGAATAAACCACGTATTGGTGATCAGCCGAATACGAAATTTTCTCTACTAGTAGAAGGAATACAAACCTAGCCGCCTTTGGGCTCATCAAGACACTACACGGTGGTTGCCCATTGCCGTGCAAGTCCGAAAGTCAATGGTCACATAGACCATATAACCGTACAATGCGCCACTCCGCGCTTGCATAATGCGCCACTCCGCGCCTGGTCACTGCCCGATACCACTCCGTGCCGGGCAGGCCACATTCCAGTCCCAAGACAATTATATCTTTTGCTCAAAATCCTTTTTCGAAGGAATAGGTCGTTAAAAGTTGACCTTTAAATAAGATGATTTATTCATCACTTTTAACTCAATTGATCTTTGGGAGTTGTCGGAGTTTTGAATTTAAAATCATTTTTAAATCTCTGTCTGTAGTAGGGTGACACATATATTACTCACTTGTTCTTTATTGAACGAGGAAGCAAAACTCTTATGCTTCTAGACTAAGTTCCCTAAGGTTTTGATACGTTTCAAATGATTAATCTCTTTCAAGAGTTTTGAATAATTTAGAAAGTACCTTTGGGAGCTATGTCTATTTTTAAATAAGTTTTTAGAAGTCCGAAGATATTAAATATCTAAGGTCTCATAATAATTTAAGAGGGATTCAATGAATAAATAAAATCTTATAAATAAAACATCTCTGTATAAGGTTCAATGAATTGATAAAAACCTTATATATAAAATATCTCTGAATATGGTTCAATGAATTGATAAAATCTTAAGTACAAAGTATTTCTAATTAAGGTTCAATGAATTAATAAAAAAACCTTAAATACAAAATATTTCTGAATAAGGTCCAACGAATGGGGACACCTTAATCAAATAATCAAAACAGGATTTGGTATCCTATAATTGCTCTTTGAATAGTTAAATATTTATTAAATAACGTGAAATGATTTATAAACTATTCAGTATATTTTTAAATACTTTCTGGATATTTAATAATCCCTTAAGTATCGCTTTATAAAATAATCAATCAAGTAAGGGTGTCCCTTAAATGAATAAACCAATATTTCTCGAAGTTTAAGTCAAAATCTCAATCTTTCGCTTGATATATATATTACGCGAACGTACTTTGTTTATCGAAATAGAAATCTTTCGCGTCCGGCTCTCTCCGAAATCAAATCGTTATTAAAATATCTCTGACTCCCATTATCATATATTATATCTGAAATACGTTTCAATTTCTCATAATCGTGTAAAACGAAATTTGTTTTCGTAAAACAATCGCATAATTCGTATGCATTGACATCATAGACAAGCATATATATATTTGAACTGTAAATCATGGCATCAATATCACAACAATATATATATAGCATGGATAGTATGAGATAGGGTTTCGAAAAATTGCCTCGAGTAATCGAAGTGGTATGGTCTCTGGTGTTTGGTTGGCGATCGATAAACAAGAACCAACGGTCTAAGTTAGTACGCAATTAATGTCTCGCTTTTATTAAGCAACTTTCGCAACTACTCAAGTATAACGAATCTCCGATCGTCACATTCTCAACACTTATATTCTCAGTTTATAACATGGTCGAGTTTTGAAATCGATCGTTCTCTTTAGAAAGTCCATTTCGAGTTTTAAGCTCGAACGTGAGAAAACGCGCGTCAAAACTAGGTTTTTATGCGTTTCTCGCTTACGCTAGCTTTACCAAAATATTTTTATAAAATTGAAAAATTAATATTTTCTCAAAATTCTTTTTGGACAATCTCCTCAACTATCATATCCATTTTTCGTAATTTTCCAGAATCTCGAAATTATTTTAAGTCCTTCAAAATCACCATGCAAGTGGACTTAAGTGCAGTTGGCTAATCGCAGAAATGTTTTACACTAAAACGACCATAACTCCTAAACCGTAAATCTCCTCATGATGATATACACATTTATAGAAACTAAAAAACAAGATCTATCTATTCATGGCCAGGGGTTTTCAAATTTTAACCATTTTCATTACCGAATATCCTGCAGAAAACAGATCAAGTGCAAGAATGCCCAAACTCAATTTCTACTACTTGATCTCAACACAATCACTACCTATAACCATCATAAACACAAGTACTTCTCAAGATCCACCCACATACACCTTATATGCTCTATCTAGTACCACATACATGGATTACAACTCGACATCTCAACCCTTTAGCAAGAACATAATCAATACAAACTCAAACAAACACAATCCTTTGGATCTTAACACTACAACAAACATAACTCTTAAATCCAACTATAAAACCTTAAAGGGTTGAAAGTTATACCTTCTTGGACACTAGGAAGGTTATTTCTAGGATTATTGATGCTTGGTTTGCTTTGAAAACACTTGGGCTAGATCCTTAAGAAACAAAACCAAGAAACAAGTTAGAATTTCGGAGTTACCTTTCAGCACCTCATTCAAACATTTTTATAAAATTGAAAAAAAATAATTTGAGGATGAAATTTAGTACGAAGCTTAACCATGATATATAGAAGCTATGGTAAAAATTTCATGATATTTGAATGAGTATATTTTGAGTTATGAATTTTTCTTTCTCCCTTACTCAGAAAACCCGAACTGCTGGAATGAAAAATGGGAGAGCTTTAAGTGAGGGAAAATGGGTTGTTTTCTTTTGTGGCTAAAGTGTGGGAGTGTATAATGAATATATGGGATGTATGCAGCAGATTTGACAATAATTTGGCAAAGGTATGGGTAGGTTTGATTGTGTGGTGAAGTGAGAAAAGGGAGAAGTATGGCTTGTGTACTTGTTTGTCTCCCATCACTATTCAACACTATTCCACTAACTATTCTAGTTAACTTCTAATCATCTAGTTACACTCCTAACTACTAGTTAGGACTTGGTTATGCATGGCCAACTTGCACGGGATTTAATTTCTCATTCTTTTATTTATCGTAAACGCAATCGTCGTTCCATTCCGATAGTTTCCACGTGTAACGACTTGTTTCGTAGCGATTTCTTTTATCGCTTATAATCCTATAACCAATTCCATTCCTTCTCTTGATCATAGAAACACCTTGATATATTATTTATTTCACGTAGTATTCCCGGTTCTACGCCATTCTTTACGGATACGAAAACACGTAGTATGATCGTGAATCTTCGAATTCCGTCGGCTTTTACATGCACTTATTTTCCTCGATAAATAAGAATATGATCTCAGATTCTCAAAATTCCACTATTAATTTTATGATGATCCCCATACGTATTAATTAATCAGCTCAAGTTACTATTCACAGAAGTTTTAAAATATTACAAAAATCAGGGTTCTTACAACCGTCATCAATTCCTCAGCAGTCCTCTCTTTATTCCCGTCAGGACCCTCCACGAGATCCTCCTCAGCAACAATCCCTTCTGGGATAACATCCTCAACTGCAACATTCCCAACATGAATCTCATCCGGTCCCTCGCTAGGGTACTCTATTGGATTCACAATTTGATCTCCAACATGTAATAAAACATCCTCATGCTGATGCTCCTGAACCTCAGGGTTCGATGCCCCGCTGCCCTATAGGAGAACGAACTATGTTACTATCATAATATTTATAAGGGTTCCCGTAAGGGTTTTAACTGTCAGTACTACGTTAGGTAGCCCGACTATGAACTTGGCAAGAGTTCTTATTATCTTAGTGAACTTATTATCTTAACGTCACATCATCTCTGAGGTTTATAACGCTTGGCTCTGATACCATTTCTATAACACCCCCAAATCCGGGGTCGGGGCTTCGGGTTGTCACGAGTTCCATTTCCCTTATCAATACTTAATCTTGATAGTCAACCAACTACTGCTTACTGTGACCCCACAATATACACACACACACCACAAGTTATAATCTCAGAGATGAATACCAAAAATAACACAAGTCATTTTATTCCACAATTATAAACCGTTATACCTTAAAAGGGTTTCTGAATAAATTTACATTTCTTTGCCATTATTACAATTCATATAGATACATAAGTCTGGTACATCAGAAGTTGAAAGTCTAGCCTATTGGTAATTTCTACCTCAGCTACAGCGGCATCAATGCTTCCAGAAAACTGCGGAACGTTTCCTAACCGCTTGCGAATTGGAAGCTTGGTCCTGTTCATCTTTTCTATCTGTTGTTGTGTCATGAAAGAAGAAAGCAAGGGTCAACAACAAGCCCACCGAAATAATATGTATAATAATTAACAATATATGAGCATTCTCATAGTACTCATGAAAGTCTTGGTCAAGAAGAAATGAACCAAGGTGATATCTTAACGCGACCAAGTCACAAAATATTCAGTATATATATACATATATATACTTTTCACAATCTTTGAAATCCTCTGACATGTATAATATACACAGAGTTCCAGTTTATAACTGTATAAAAATATCATTGCAAGGTGATCTCATATATCTAACCTTGTCTCAACGTTTTTCTGAAAATCTTTGACATGCACAAGATAATCATGTACTAGATATAAGTTTAAAAGATGAAGTTACAAGATACTCCAATATACATATATCTTTTCCGAATACTACTTGAACTACCACCGTTCAATGTATAAATAGTTCATCCTATAGATTAAGCTAAAAGACAAAACTTGTATAGAATCAATCTTTAAAATATCATCAAAATAAAATGAAGTTACGAGATACTTCATTTGATGCAAACATCATTTTGAAAACTCGACCCTGCCAACACTCAACAATCGCCCAACCGTAGCCTCTCTATCGAAGTGCTCTGGGTAGTATTGCAGAAATATCCAATTGGATGATGAACTCATTACGGGAGTTTGCCGCGCCAGGAAGACCACTTACGATGATCAGTCGTAGTAGTGCAACCCCACCATTTTCTACATGTAGAGGAGAACCTGTCGGATTTACTTGTCAACCGAACACTGGACTCCTAAGGAATGGACCGTCTTAGCGGAACTTCCAGGCCATTTGGGCCAATATAATAAGGCTGGGCCGGCGGTACTCGACCACTTACGCCACTCCTAGTTCAGATGAAATCCATGACTCTGAAACGTAAAGCTCGTCCCCCCTTTTCCCAAGTAGAAACTTGTTGATACGGCTCCACCAAGAAGTCGTATCTAGTTGGAAAGGAGAACTCACCGATATTTCCCAGGCGATGCCTGTTAATGGATTAACTTGTTCCGAGAATTTTACTTCCCGAGTGTTGGGTAAGTAATCAAAAACTCTTTTATCAAAACAGCAACCTTGTTGCGAATATAATAATACATCACGGAGCCAGATCCCTCAGATTTTTGAGCGAGTATTTAAATCCCCTTCGAAAGGAAGATCTTAAATTTGAAAACGAGTTTTGGGATCCACTCTAACTTTTAAAATCATTTTGAAGACTCGAAAATATTTTTAAGAATGTTTGGAGTAATGCTGATTTAATAAAATAAATCAGTCCCGATATATTAGAAAATATCTGAATATTATTATTTAAATAATATTCCCATAAGGATGATCTTTATAAATATAATCGAAGTAGAAGTTTTAAAACTTATACTTGAAATGAATATTAAATAACCAAAGATATACTTATACGAAAGTACTATCTTTATTTGAATAATCAAAAGTGAGTTTGATTATCGACATATTATTCTTTAATAAAATAAAGAATAATAATTAGTAAATAATCGGAGTCATAAGTCCTCGAATGAATATTCAAACAATAATATTCTTTAAATAAAATAAACGGAGTCATAAGTCCTCGAATGAATATTCAAAATAATATTCATTAATAAAATAAAGTTATCGAATAAACCTTATTCGATTCATAGTTTTGAAAACTATATCTATATATATATATATAAATATATATATATAATATACTCGGGAACATCGACTCCCGGTTTTAGAAAATGTTCACCTTTGGATCCCCTATACTAAGGGTATACGCAACTACTGCTTATCTCTAGCATAGGTATTATGCAACTTATAAGCAATTGAATCAACAATATATATCAAGATTACGAAACAGACATGCATATATACCATATCACATGCTCCAATATATCGCAAGATTTGCTAATTAACCACCATGCATCTATCACAAGATAATGCATATACATATGTATACATCACAACAACTGTATAACGGGTAGAAAACTTGCCTGAGCGACTGGGGGTGGTAAAAGTCCTGGGATGAGTCTGGTAACCTATAAACCACATATAAGTTGAAATTAAACCAAATTCGCTTAAGAATCTATACTTTAACCAATTAGACTCTAACGCTCGCTTTGCGCTTAATTATTCTCTTAAGTCGCTCGAGTACCCTCGGCTCCACCATTTTTAATAAATTAACCGTTAAGAGTTTTAAGGCGATTCTTTCACGAGTGCCTTACCAACTGCCTAATACACTTTACATAAATATTTCATACTCCAATTAGTCATTTAAGGTCTTTAACCAATGTTTCAAAGTAAGGTGAGGGGTAATGGTTCGTTCGAAACGCCGTTACTTAAAACGGTCGTTTCTCCTAAACCGTACATCGGATTCAAACGAACCACATATCAAAAGGAAGCTCGTAACATGAAATATCTAATCATGGCAGTGGTCAAAACCTAACAGTGAGTTCTCGGGTCCTGATGTTAAGAACAAAAACAGTCTAAAGTAAATCGGACATTACGACGGCTATGTTTACGCGATTACCAATTTTTATTCTACTCCAAATCAACCACAAACCAACCACAATTCAACCATACAACCAAACTCCATCCATACATCACTACAACAGCCCCAACACCTCAAGTTTTCCAATTTATATTAATCTCAAACATGAACTAAAACTATTCTTAAGTTCATTAACTAATAACCAAGATTTACAACTCCAAAAACATCACAAAACCAACTAATCTCTACATATTCAATCACCATGCTTCTCATGAACTATCCTACTCATAATAAGATCTTAATATTCAATAACAATGCTAGGTTAAGAGATTATACCTTCCTTGGTGAGTAAGACTAACTAAGGAGCTTGGAATCACCCTTGAAAGTCCTTACCAAAGCTTAATCTAACCAAAAACACAAGATCAAACAATTTAAATTTCTTGAAAACACTATTCACTCTCTTCTTAAATGATTTATTGAAAGTGATTGTGAAGGAATTTGGAGCTTAAACTCCTAGGATAGCCATAACTAATCATAAGGAACCTTGGATAATTACCTTGCAATTTAACAATGGTTGGATCTTGGATTTTGAAATTTTTCTCTTTGAAAAACAAGAAAAGCCGAGAGCTTCTCTTGAATAATGAGAGTCAACTTTGTTTTTGTGTTTTTTGATTTGTTTGGCTTGGTTCTTTTGTTTTGATTTATTACCTTTTAACCATGGTGAATTTTATGTGGTTTATAATCAACCAACCTTCCTTCCTTCCTTTTTGGTCATGCTTAGGTCATCATTCTTATGTCATCTTCCCATGCTTATCCTCTTCATATTGGTTTGATGAAATCATCCTCACTGACCTCTTTGATTAGCTCCTAATTACTTGGCTAATGACCGCTGATCTGTTATACGGTTCGCTTAACTTTCGTTTTCGTTTATCGTTTGAAGGATCATACCCGGGATCTTATTACTTGGGTTCCTTTAACCTTTCTCAATACATTATATTCCTTTTATGATCCCCTCTTATAATCCTTGAATTTAAATCCTTTTTATCCTGTTCCCTTATACTCAATTCTTTTGGTATTTGGTGGATTTTCGGGAAAAATCAAAGTGTTCGAATTTGGATTCTGACGATCTTTACATACACTTATATCCCATATAAAGTACTAATAAGATCTCAGAATAACAATAGAAGAAACCCTACATAGTGTGGCATGGAAAGTTTTCTTATTCAGCATAATCAGCAAAACACTACTCATAAGGGTTACTAAAAGTTCAAAAATTTTGGGGTTATTACAATAGTAAAATTGCAAACATCTCAGAGACAGAATCTTGTAAAATTATAAAATTCCATTAATATATTAAGAGAATACATTCATGAAATTGAAAATTACATCAGAACATTACAAGACTGTCCTAAGCTACTAAACCTAACATCAACAGTTTTTATCCTTGGCTAAGAAGCCAGACAAAGCTGACGATGAAGAAAAACAGGAAGAAGAAAACAATTATTTCTTCTTCCGACTCTCTACAAAAAGAATAGCGAGTCGTATGATTCACTCTTGTTGGCGGAGAGCTTCCAGCCTTTCTTCTTCCAATCGCTCCAGATGGCGATGGTAGTCCATATAAAAGAACAGGAGGTGTGTGAGAACCTCATGGGGAACTGAGTCCCAAATATCATCAGGAATGATAGTTACGTGAAATTCCTGCTGCCATTCCTCACAGCTCAACTCCATGTTGAAGGTCTCATAGTTCAAAAACATATTGTAGTTAACCATGATTGTGTTGGTATGAAGGAAAAGAGAGTGAGTATGTGAGAAAAGAAATGATGTGTAGGCTGATATGAGGTGTTGGTTTATATAGGCAATAGAATGCCAGGAGACGCAAGGAAATTTAATGCGGACAGGTAGAAATAATTCTACCTCGTCTCCCTAGACTGGGAAGAAGAAAAATAGTCATTGGAAGTATAAAACAGGGTTTAATGCGCACAAGAAACAAGTAAATATTACTGTGCATGTACGTGTTCCACTAACCCTAATTGTATTGACTGTTAATATCTCACCCGTACATATTCTAATTTAAAATAAGACTGTTTCAGATTTTAACCACAAATAAGTCAAATAGAGGATCGGAATTTAATATTAGCATTTAGACTTATATCAGAACTTAACAGTCATCAGAACATGATTTCTTAACTCGAAAAATGAATGCCTATCTCTGTGATTCTTCACACAAATTCTGATTTCGCTTCTTCAGAACTTATTTATCAGAACTTCCATCAGAACTTGTCCTCAGAATTTATGCAATCTGACACATAAACTGTTCATCTAAAACAATATTGAACGCCACATTAATTTTCATCATCCATATGGAGTGTCAGTGTGTGCATTAAGCAAAATAGTAGACAAAGAGTAAAGTCTGATTCACTTAAGTACATCTTGGAAATAAGGCATAACTAAGAACGTTACTTAAAATCTGTCATTATTCTAAAGCCTACTTTTGAATGAGTTCATGCATGAGTCCACCTCAACTGTTTTGTGCTTATTTTATGCATCTTTTGAAATTCCATTTTACAGTGGCTTCTCAGTATAAGTGAGTCACGAATGCTTACCAGAATTTATGCTATTATCAGAGTATTTCTCCAGTAATCATAGAGTGTGAAAAGTCACCAAGAAAAATAATTTTTCTTTTCTGATGCATATTACTTAATACCAGCAATATACTTGGGTCGTCCCTTCCACATTTTTACTCTAGATCTCAAAGGAATACCTGATTTTTATTCCCTTTTCTTTTACGTTTTGTTTTGATGAGTGAGGTTTATCAGCACTTAGTACATCCATCAGATTTACTAACATCAGAACTTAACAGATGAGAAGCATTATTCTAGTTTTTGACTTAGTAATAAGATAGACAAAGTAAACGTGACTAAGCTCAATATCAGAATTTGCTTGTGTTAATAGATTTCCACATAAATAATTACTTCTAACATGGGATCTCTAGTATGTTAAAGACTACTTGGTTAGCATCTAGCACAGTTATCCTCATAGGATTGAATAGTCACAGAAACAGTCAGTTCACTATCAGAGTTTAGAAATTCACATCAGACAACAATCAGTACTTAAACAATTTTCAATTAAGAACAGAATACACAAAGAGAGTAATTTCTGTAAATACTGATCATAAAGTCTGATGCATCAGAACAAAAACTAAGCAGATTTAGAGAAAGAACCTGAAACCATTCCAAGTTCATTTACCAATCTTGTAAAAGTAGCTTCACATAGTGGTTTTGTGAAGATATCTGCTAGTTGTTGATCTGTTGGAACAAAGTGCAATTCCACTGTACCTTCATCCACATGTTCCCTTATGAAGTGGTACCTAATGCTGATGTGCTTTGTCATTGAGTGTTGAACTGGATTACCTGTCATAGCAATAGCACTTTAATTATCACAGTAAATAGGGATTTTAAAATATGTTAACCCATAATCCAGTAACTGATTCTTCATCCAAAGAATCTGTGCACAACAGCTTCCTACAGCAATGTATTCTGCTTCTGCAGTAGATGTCGAAATTGATTTTTGTTTCTTGCTAAACCAAGAAACCAATCTGCCTCCAAGAAATTGTCAGCTTCCACTTGTGCTTTTCCTGTCAATTTTGCAACCTGCAAAATCTGCATCTGAGTAACCTATTAGTATAAAATCTGATTCTCTGGGATACCACAATCCCAGATCAGCTGTTCCATTAAGATACTTAAAAATTCTTTTCACAGCTGTTAAGTGAGGTTCTCTTGGATCTGCTTGAAATCTTGCACAAAGACAGGTAGCATACATGATATCAGGTCTACTAGCAGTTAGATATAGTAGAGAGCCAATCATACCTCTGTAATCAGTAATATCTACTGATTTACCAGTATCCTTATCCAGTTTTGTTGCAGTGGTCATGGAAGTGGATGCACTTGAACAATCTTGCATTGCAAATTTCTTCAGAAAATTTTTGGTGTACTTGGTTTGACAAATAGAAGTGCCTTCTTCATTCTGCTTGACTTGAAGGCCCAGAAAATAGTTTAGTTCCCCCATCATACTCATTTGATATCTTGACTGCATCAGTTTGGAAAACTTCTTGCACAGTCTGTCATTTGTAGAACCAAATATGATATCATCAACATATATCTGAACTAGAAGTAAGTCCTTTCCATGGTTGAGGTAGAACAGTGTTTTATCTATAGTTCCTCTATTAAATCCACTTTCCAGAAGAAACTGAGCTAAAGTCTCATACCATGCTCTTGGAGTTTGCTTAAGGCCATAAAGTGCTTTATCAAGCCTGTAGACATGGTTAGGATATTTGGGATCTACAAATCCTGGAGGTTGTTCAACATATACTTCCTCCTCTAATTCTCCATTGAGAAAAGCACTTTTCACATCCATTTGAAAGATAGTAAACTTTTTGTGAACAGCATAAGCCAAAAATATCCTTATGGCTTCCAATCTAGCAACTGGTGTAAATGTTTCATCATAATCAATTCCTTCCTGTTGAGAATATCCTTTTGCAACCAATCTTGCCTTATTCCTTATAATTATGCCATCACTATCAGTTTTGTTTCTGAATACCCACTTTGTACCAACAACAGATCTGTTCTTTGGTCTTGGCACTAGGGTCCAAACTTTGTTTCTTTCAAATTCATTTAACTCTTCCTGCATTGCTTGCACCCAATCAGCATCTTGAAGAGCTTCTTCCACTTTCTTTGGTTCAGTCTGAGAAAGAAAAGAATTATAAAGACATTCACTCGAAGTAGCTGTTCTAGTTCTGACACCTGCATCAGGATTTCCAATAATTAAGTCAATTGTATGTGATTTAGTCCACTTCCTTGCAGATGGAAGGTTTTCACTAGAACTGGATGCTCCCCCATGATCCATGCTATCTTCATCAACATTTTCTGATGCTCCCCTGAAACTATGCTCTCTGAGTTGGAACCTTCAGAATTTAAGTTTTCAGAACTATCAGTACTTGGCTTATCAGAACTTGATGAATCAGAACTTGAAGAGCCAGTTGTATGTTCTGATGCTTCTTGAGATGTGGTTGTATCTTGAGTATGCTCCCCCTGCATAGGTGCATCTTCCTTTGGCGTAGTCACCAAAGTTTCAATAACATCAGAGTTTAATCCATCAGAGTTTGCAGTATCAGGATTTAGACTGTCAGGATTTTCAGTATCAGAATTTAAGTCTTCATTTTCAAATCTCAGCTAATCATGATCATTGAAATCTTCAAGTCCGGTAATCTTCTTATCATCAAAAGATACATTGATAGATTTCATGACCACTCTTGTTCTCAAGTTATAGACTCTGAAGGCTTTTGTGGAAAGTGGATATCCAACAAAGATTCCTTCATCAGCTTTTAGATCAAATTTGGATAGCTGTTCAGGGTGAGTCTTAAGAACAAAACACTTGCATCCAAATACGTGAAAATACTTCAGATTTGGTTTCTTTTTCTTCACCATCTCATATGGTGTCTTTCCTTTCTTGTTAATGAGTGTTGCATTCTGAGTAAAACAAGCAGTCTGCACAGCTTCAGCCCAGAAATAGGTTGGAAGCTTTGCTTCATCAAGCATTGTACGTGCAACTTCAATGAGAGTTCTATTCTTTCTTTCAACAACTCCATCTTGCTGTGGAGTTCCAGGAGCAGAAAATTCCTGTTTGATTCCATGGTTTTTGCAGAACTCTTCCATTATCAAATTCTTGAACTCAGTAGCATTATCACTTCTTATTATCTTCACAGAATCTTTGACCAATTTATCCAGTTGCCTGACATGATCAATCAAGATTGATGCAGTTTTACTTTTTATGTGCAAGAAATACACCCATGTGTATCTGGTGAACTCATCCACTATGACCATAGCATATTTCTTCTTTGCAATAGACATGACATTTACTGGACCAAATAGATCAACATGCAGTAGGTGATAAGGCTCAAGAATTGATGATTCAGTCTTGCTCTTGAATGAGGATTTCTTTTGTTTAGCCTTCTGACAAGAATCACAAAGGCCATCAGGAGCAAATACTGACTTTGGCAGTCCTCTCACAAGATCTTTCTTGACTAGTTCATTTATATTGTTGAAATTTAAATGAGAGAGTTTCTTGTGCCAATTCCAGCTTTCTTCAATTGATGCTCTACTCATCAGACAGATTACAGAACCATCAGTTCTTGTTGAAAGCTTGGCTTCATAGATGTTACCATGCCTGTATCCTTTCAGAACAGCTTTGCCTGTAGATTTACTAATAACTTCACAGTGTTCTTCAAAGAAATCCACATGATAACCTCTGTCACAGATTTGACTAACACTCAGCAGATTGTGTTTAAGTCCTGAGACCAGAGCTACTTCTTTAATGATGACATTCCCAAGATTGATATTGCCATATCCCAAAGTTTTTCCAATGTTGCCATCTCCATAAGAAACACTTGGTTTAGCCTTCTCCACAAAGTCTGATAGTAGGGCTTTATTTCCAGTCATATGTCCTGAACATCCACTGTCCAGAACTAGGATGTTTTTAATATTGCCCTGCAATCACAAAGACCACTAATGATTAGTTTTAAGGACCCAGACTTGCTTGGATCTTTTGGCCTTATTAAGTTTGTTAACATTTGCAGCGGATTTAGCATCAGAGTTTATGTTAACATTTTTCTTATCAGAATTTACACTATCAGACTTTGAATCAGAACTTACACTAGAAGGAACAATGTTAACTTTCTTTAAAGAAGGTTTTATTTGATAATAATCATAGTACAGACTATGATATTCCTTACAAGTATAAATGGAATGCCATAAACTACCACAATAAAAACAAAGATTTTGTGGCTTATATCTAACAGACTGACTCTTAACTCCTGACTTTGAAGGTAAGGAGTTTATGTTCTTATTCTTCCTGCAAAAAGAAGCCAGATGGTTAGAACTTCCACAGTTATGACATGTTTTTCTAGGAGCATCAGGAACAGGCTTATAATCATTGCTTTTATTCACACCTTCCTTTCCATTCCTATTTTTCCTAGGTGATTTTACCTTGTTTGCATTCTTAACATCTTTCAGCTTATGCTTAAGCTACTTCTTTGTCATTAAGCCTACGTTTACTTCAGTTGTCTTTTCCTGTTTTAGTTTATCAAAAGTTAATTCCTTTTTAACTTCTGATTTCTCAGTATCAGACTTTACAGCTACAAACTTAATAGGTTTTAACTTTGGCTTTTGTTTAACAACTGTAGGCTTAATATCTAAAGTTCCTTTATCATTCTTCTCTTCTCCATAACCTAAGCCCTCTTTCCAGTTTTCACTACTTAACAAATTCTGAGTTATTCTGCCAGAGTTAGTCCAAGTCCTGATAATCTCTCTTTCCTTTTCTAACTCAGCTTTTAGAGATTCATTCATTTTAAGCACTTCATCCATAACATAGAAAGCATTATCTCTATCTTTCTGAGTTTGATGGAACATGACTAACTCTTTTTCTAAATAATCATTCCTCTTTTTGCAAGCAAGATTTTCAGAAGTTAATCTTTTACATGTTAAAGTTTGATCTCTATAGCTAATGAACATGGTTTTAAGATATCTTCTCAACTCATTAATATCATCAGTATGAAAGGTATAAGTAGTTTGAGGTACCTTTAACTCAGTAGCTTCAGAACTGCTTTCAGCACTTGTCATATCAGTATTTGCCATCCAGGCATAATTCTCCTCACTTTCAGAATCTGAGGTGTCTGTCCAGCTTTTGTTCTTTGTGACAAGAGCCTTGCATTTGTCACTCTTCACTTTCTTGCAATCAGGAGATATGTGGCCTTTCTCACCACAGTTATAGCATTTGACATTTGTATAATCTCCTCTGTCAGACTTTTCTCCTTCGCCTTCAGATTTTCTGAAATTCTTCTTATCAGAACTTGCACCTCTCCTGGAAAACTTCTTTCCCTTCCTGAACTTCCTGTATGCAATCTTCGTGATTCTTTTCACCATAACAGCACACAGCTTCATCATCTCATCATCAGCATCCATCTCAGGCAAGCTTTCAGATTCTGAGTCATCATCACTATCAGAACTTGATGACTCAGTATCAGACTTTGTGAAGAGCGCTTTACCCTTGCCTTTCCTTGAGGTAGCTGCCTTAGGGGATTCTTCTTCAGTCTTAAGAGCAATTATCCTTGACTTTCCTCCTTTCCTCTTGCTTCTTTGTTCCATCTCAAGTTCATGAGTCTTGAGCATCCCATAAATTTCATCAAGAGTTGTTTCATCAAGATTATAGTTGTCTCTTATTGTTGTTGCCTTCAAATCCCAGCTTTCAGGAAGAGCCAACAGGAATTTAAGGTTTGAATCTTCAAGATCATACTCCTTATCAACCAGTGATAAATCATTCAAGAGTTTGACAAATCTATCATATAAATCAGTCAATGACTCATTAGCCTTTGAGTCAAAGTGTTCATATTCTTGAGTGAGTATTGTCTTCCTATTCTTCTTAATCGTATCAGTTCCCTGACATCTTGTTTCCAAGGCATCCCATATCTCCTTTGCAGTCTTGCAGTTTATTACCCTGTTTGACATTACATTATCAATGGCACTATGCAGTAAGTGTCGTACCTTCGCATCCTTAGCAATTGAGGCGATGTCTTCAGGAGTGTAATCACTCTTCTCCTTTGGGAGTGTAATTTATCTTTCAATTCCCGATCCACATTTGGCCAGCTGTCAATGTCAATAGGAATCATAGTTCTTGCCAGGTGCCCTATGTAGGACTGTAAGGTACACCTAGTATCTCCGACAGGAACTCCAAACTCATTGTATCTGATTTTAAATCTCTTGCCCTGGGCCTTCCTTACCAATACTTTTTTAAGAGAGGAAACACCTCGTGCAACTCCCAACCTTCTTTTCGCAGAATTAGAATTAGTTGTTGTTTCTTGTTCAGACTGTTGCTTTTCAGTTTGAGGTTCACTTGGTGCTTGTCCATCCTGATCACAGTGCTCTTCAACCTCCTGATCACAATGTTCTTCGACCTCTTTAACTTTTTTAGATTTGCTTTTGTTGGTTCTTTGTTTCTTTGCCATTTTTGTCCTTCACTCTGAATAATAAAACAAGAAATAATTAGTCACTGAATAAATGAAACTCTACATGAATTAAAATACATTCAAAATTACATATGCATGAATAAAAATGCATTCAAAATTACAACTGGAAAATTTCAAAACAAATACAAAAACAAAATACAAAAAAATTATAAAAGAAAAATTACAAAAGAAAAATGCATTAGTCACTATAATTCATTTACTCAAAAAAATTACAAAGGAAAATTAAATATGCTGATTAAATTATAACAAGCAAAAAGTACAGAGAGCTAAATTAACAGGATCATTATTTAACCCAAATTCCCTCAACATTAGGCCTAATACTATGCGCAACGTCTTCATTGGTCACATCAGAAGCAGGGATGTTAGAGCAGAAGGGAGGATGTTCCATGATCGTGTCACCCAAATCATCGTCGTTATACAACTCTTGATAGTCTCTAGTTGTGGAAGTTAACACGATCGACCAAGTAGGATCAACCAGATCTTTAATGTAAAACACATGGTTGACTTGGTCAACAGAGACATATTTATCCTTCTTATGGCCTTGTCGATTGAAATCCACAAGTGTGAAGCCAAGATCGTCGATCTTTATGCCTTTATCATTCTCTGCCCATTTACACAGGAAGAGTGGAGCTTTGAACTCATGGTAATCCAACTCCCATACTTCCAAGATTATGCCATAAAAGGTCATATCACTCTCAATGGGGTTTAAATCTTTCGCACTGGACACATGGACTGCCTTAGCAACCACAGAAACTCCACTGTTTTGAACAACCCGCGCATCATCTCGGTCTTTCGTAAAGTATCAGACTCCATTGACTGAAAAACCTTGATAAGTTAAAATAGAAAATGATGGTTTTCCAGCGAGCCATCGTATCGTCTCTGAAACAGCATCGGGATTTCCCTTCATTTCACTACTTACCTATACATAATATTATATAATAAAAAAATCCATCAGTTGCAAACTACAACTAAGAACTATTTAAGTAGACAATACACAAAACCTACTTTTTTTTCAAACCAATCGGCAAATAGCCGATTGTGCTCTCCCATGAGCCAATGAACACTTTTTTTCTTCCCTCGGTAAATTTCATCCAAATACTCCTTGTGCATTCTGAGAATATGCATAAATATTAGAAATAACCCACAAAAATTATATCTTCAAACAAATAGGACAAGTTAATAAAATAAACGTACACGATATAGGGATACACTTCATCATTGTTTTGAAGGACATGCAGATGAGCCTCATCTCGCTCTTTTTCTTCCACGACCTTTATTATCGTGGCAGATAATGGACCAGATTGCTTGCCTTGCTCAACTGGAATGCCGGCAGTTGTACAAGTCTGGCTCATAAATTCTGTGCAAAATTCTACTGATTCTTCTTTAAGGTAGCTTTCTGCCATACAACCTTCAGGATAATATCGGTTTCGTACGTAGCTCTTTAGCACTTTATTGAATCGTTCGAAGGCATACATCCATCTATAAAATACCGGTCCACATAAACGCACTTCTAGGACAAAGTGGACAATAAGATGTAACATTACATCAAAAAATGATGAAGGGAATATTTTTTCTAGATCGCATAAGGTTATTATTACATCTGACTGTAATTTATCGAGTTTCGAGACATCGACAACTTTGCTGCATAAAGCATTAAAAAAGAAGCACAGTCGTATGATTGTGACCCTAACATTTTTCGGGAGAACGGATCGAATGGCAACAGGGAGGAGTTGTTGGAGAAGGATATGGCAGTCATGGGACTTAAGCCCGTATATCTTCAAATCAGACATGGATACACAATTTTTTATGTTTGATCCATGTCCAGAAGGAAGTTTCATAGACAAGAATGAGTTCAAGACTTTCTTTTTTTCAACCTTCGACAAAGTAAAAGGGGAAGGAGGCAGATAGGTCTTTTTTTCTCCTACTTGAGGAGCTAAATCATGTCTAACACCCATATCAATCATATCACGACGTGCCGCCTCACTATCTTTTGACTTTCGCATATTTAATAACGTCCCAAGCAGATTATCACACACATTTTTCTCGATGTGCATAACATCGAGACAGTGGCGAACATGATGATATTTCCAATATTCTAACTCAAAGAAAACAGATTTTTTCTTCCATGGACATTCCACCTTTTTCGACTTCTTCACCTCTTTTCTAAAACAAAAATCAATTCGTTCCTGACGCGCTAACACTTCTTCTCCGGAAAGGGGTTGACATGCGTTCCCAACTCTTGTTGTCCGTTAAAGGCCGCCTTCTGCCTCCTATAAGGGTGCTGCCTAGGCAAATAACGGCGATGACCTTGGAAGCACATCTTCCTACTGTGACTTAAATATTTAGCCACAGTATCGTCACCACAAATTGGACAACTCTTATAACCCTTATTCACGCAGCCTAACAAGTTTCCATATGCTGGAAAATCATTTATAGTCCACAATAAAATTGCTTTTAGAGTGAAATATGATTTACTATAGGCGTCATAAACGTTTGGTTCACCTTCTTCCCAAAGTTTTTTCAGATCATCAATCAACGGTTGTAAATAAACGTCGATGTTATTTCCCGGCTCATGTGGACCAGGAACTAAAACTGACAACATCATGAACTTCCTTTTCATGCATAACCACGGAGGAAGATTGTACGTTACCAACACTACTGGCCAGCATGTATATCGATTGACTAACCCATTAGTATGCGGGTTGATACCATCCGCGGATAAAGCCAACCTAATATTCCTAGATTCACTACCAAAGGAAGGCCACCGGTAATCGATATTCCTCCAAGAAGGAGAGTCGGCCGGATGTCGCATCTTGTCATCATTTATTCGCTGATTTGCATGCCAAGTCATGAGTTCAGTAGTAGAGGGAGATTTAAATAACCGTTTAAATCTTGGAATTATAGGAAAATACCACATGACCTTGGCTGGAACATTGACCCTAAGTTGGTCATTCTTCCGTACTTTCCAACGTGACAGCTTGCAATGAGGACACTGAGAAGCATCAGAATGTATGCCCCTATACAGTATACAATCATTGGGACACGAATGAATTTTTAAATACACTAGACCTAAATCGGATAAAGTTTTCTTCGCTTCATATGCGTTAGGAGGCAACACATTATCTTTGGGAAGGATCGAGCCAACTGAAGAGAGCAGCTCAGTAAAGGCAGTGTCGCTAATACCAAACCTAGCTTTCCAGTTGTGCAATTTTAACATTGGCTCTAACTTTGTGCACTCGCTGCCCTCAAACAACGGTTGTTCCGCATCAACAACAAACCTCTGAAAATCATATGAATCCTTATCGTAATTACCCGAATTAAAAGCCGCTTCACAAACTTCAACAGTTTCTGATGCAACAAAGTGCTCTATAGGTTGGTCTGAAGCAGGACGTGTACTACCTATAGAAGACCTAGTACTCCTAGTAGATTTTTCTTCATGCCAAATCCAATCAACATACACCAAACTAAAACCATGATCATAGATATGTCCCCTTATGATTTTGGTTGAGAATTTTTTAAAATTCACACATCGACCACATGGACAAGGAATTCTTTTAGGATCTTTACAATTTTCTTCAGCGAAAATCAAGAATTCTTCGACGCCAATTTCAAATTCTAAAGAATCCCTATCTTTCGATATCCACGACTTATCCATAAATGAAAATGTATGACCAGCAATCTAGCAACCTAACCACCTGATGGTCATTTCAACATCAAAGCGCGAATTAATCAATACAAGTGCACATATTCAAGTGCACATAATTAAAACCAAGAAAGTCAACATTGTTTAACTAGCATAATCAATACAAGTGCACATATTCAAGCGCGAATTAATAACAAACATGCCCTTAAAAAATTGAAAGATTTTACACAAATGACAACTAGTACATTCATGGCATCTCATCTATTAAAAGAGAACGATACACTAAATCTGATAAATAAACAACAATCTAAATCAAATAATGTATACATAAATAATGACAGATCGGTTACTGGTGAATCCCTTCCTACATAATGTATACAAAAAAAAGGAAAAAAGCAAACGAATAAGAATTTCTAACCTCCTTCTTGAAGTAAAATGTGCAGGCACTGTCAAATTCCGAGACTTGATGAGATAATCTGCAAATGGACAAAATCGAATTTAAAAACATACTATTACTTAAAACTTTAAACGGACAAAAATCGGAAGATATCAACCAGAAAAGAAAAATACATGCAAATATCAAACCTAATTAATATATTTAGGCAAACCTAAATATATATACACAAGAACACAAACCTAATTTATGTTAAAAAAATGCAGATTTATGTAAATATATATACATGCATATTTAAAACAACTCAAGAAAAAATATAAAATTAGAGTACAAACCTTATTTGGCTCAATGAATCTCAAAACCTGTTCAAAAAGGAAAAAACCCATTAAAATTTATGAACAAACCCTAATTGAACAAATGTAACCTAATCGAACATACAAACCTAAATGAACAAACATACCTGTTCAGAAATTCGGGTTTCTCGTAGATGGATTAACTGATGGTGTTCTTCAATTTGGGGTTTAATTAAAACCTATGTACTTATTATAAACTGATATGGTGTGTGTGTGAGATAGAGAGAGAGGGAGAGAAGCAGAGAGATGGAAGAGAGAGGGAAAGAGAACCAGAGAGAGTGAGCTCAGAGAGAGAGAGAGAGCAGAGAGAGTGAGAGTGGGAGAGAGAGCAGAGAGAGAGTGAGAGAGAGACAGGAAAAATAATTAGGGGGGAGAAACGGTTTTTTTTTTGGTTAAGGGGGGGGGGAATATTTGGGGAATAAGGGGGGAAAGTTTCCGCGTTTTTTTTTTAATTTTTTTTAAGTTAACCATCGACAACGGTTGTAAAATACAACCGATGTCTATAAAACAAAGACATCGGTTATATAGAAAACCGATGTCTAACTAACGTTTTTCATTTTTGAAAAATAAGTATAGACATCGGTTATTTTCTGGACCGATGTCTAAAACAATAAGTAACATCGGTTTTAAAATAACCGATTTCTAAATGAACTTTAACATCGGTCGTTTGAGCAACCGATGTCTAAGGACCGATGTCTATTGACAGAATTCTAGTAGTGTTGGTTGGTTTGTGAGGCCCTTCCTTGATTCTATCAAGATATTCTGGATCTGTAGCTTTCAGAAACATGGTCATCCTCACCTTCCATATGGGATATTCAGATGGTCTCAATATGGGAACTCTAATTGTCTCATATCGGCTTTGGATTTGTGTCTTTTTGGAGGTTCTTCAGTTTTGGTGGGCTTAGTTGGAGTTTCTACTTCAGACATGATTGTTTTTGGATCTTAAACTGTTTGTGTCTTAACAGATAGGCTCTGATACCACTTGTTAGGTCACACACACTGTAGAGGGGGGGGGGGGGTGAATACAGTGTATAGCACAATCAAATCGAACTTTAATAACTCAAGTAACAGAAAACAAACTTTATTTAAAACAATAAACTCTGTTACAGTATGGAACTGTCCTCTCTCAGTGATGAACAAATATCACGAGAGCTGCTAGGGTTACAATGAATAATTTTCTTGATAATGATAACACTTATAGTATAAACCCTATGTTTGTATTTATATACTACACAGTTACAAGATAATCGCTAATTGATATGGAATATAATTCTGCTTCCTAAAATATATCAATCAGATTTCTTTTCTTCCAAGTATTCTATTCTTCATAGAATTCCTTCTTCATGCATATCTCTTCTTACGTTTATTTTGATCTTCTCTTCCTGTAAATCAGCTGCCTTCCTTATCTGAACGTTTTCTTTAAATCCTGATATTATCTTCTGGTAAATATCTCCTGAACCTTAAGTACTGATGACTTAAGTTCTGACTTCAGTATAAGTACTGATTTCAGTTAAGTACTGATTTGTCCTGTTTAATTAAGATCTGAAAACTAAACATAAATCACATTAGTCATGACATTATCAAATATATCTAACAATATATATATATATATATTAGCATCCATACGGTTGGATCAATGAAAAATATTTTTAAAAAATTCGAAACACCAATTGATGACTAAAAATATTCGGGATATGTTATAATTATTTTGAGTATTAACGAGCGAGTTCGAGCCGAGCGAGTTCGAGCTGAGCTCGAGCCGAACAACCCAAAGCACGGCTCGAGCTTGTTTTGCTTAACGAATACATTTGCTTGTTCGAGATCGAGATCGAGATCGAGTTCATTAACGAGCCAAGCCGAGTCGAACAAGATTTTAACGAGTCGAGTTCGAGCTTGTTCGCGAACATCTCGGTTCGTGAACAACCGAATTTATATTCCTTTTTGGGCCCGCGCTGTGGAAATTGTGCAACTACATGGTAACAACAAATTCGCCTCTGAGAGAATACTTGTCCACTTAGATTCTACATATCTCAAATGTATTTGATCACATATCAATACCATTCTCCCAAATTTAATTGAAAATTGCATGTATTAATCGGAGCTGCAAACATGCAAACCGACAGGAGGGAGCCAAGTTTTTGTCCTAAGTGAGCCAAAAATTTAATTTCTTCTTAAAATAAATTGAACCAAGCCCAGTTTAATAATCAAACAAAAGTGATGCTCAAGATCGAATTATTAATAAACTGGCAGATAACGAGTTTGCTACGGAACAATGTAATTGAGCTGCTCGAATGGAATCACTAAAAAAATAAGGGTAAATTCGACCAAAATCAGTTGAATCAATGGTCAACGAAATATTTGACTATGACATAGCTAAATACAATCGCTAGCGGTCGCATTTAAACCAGTTGAATTTAAGCTGGTTGAATTTAGTAATAGACTCTGACCGGTTTTTTAACCAAAAATACTAGTCTTATAATATAAATTATATAATATTAAAATTTATATTCTTAATAAATACTAGTCTTAATTTATAATGGTATACACTTACACTATAAACTTCTTTATTAATTTATATTATTTTATATTTTAAGTCGAGCATTAAGAATATTTTCAATGTTATTTTAAATTATTATAAACAATTATACATCATACATTACTTTACAATTATTGATGTCAAAATTTTAGTATTTTTTTAAATTTTCTTAAATTTGGTTTATAAAAATTAAAATTTATTTAATGGTGTTTATGAAAATTTGAATAATTGGTTTCCTTACAAATAAACCAAGTGGTAAATTTAGAAATATAAACAAAATTTTTAAAATAATTAAATTATTAATAATGACGAGAAAAATGTACTAATAATTTTTTAAAGTGATTTGTATAATTTATTATTTGTAATATATATAAGATTTAGGTGAACCGAGTTACGGAGTTCGAGCTAAGTTTGAGCTTAACGAGTTGAGTTCGAGTCGAACAAACAAAAAGCGATCGGCTCGACTCGTTTTCTCATCAGTACTTATTTTTATGTTCAAGATCCGCACGTTTAAGGAACCGAATCAAACCTATTTCATTTATACAAGTCGATTTCAAATTTTGTTCACAAATGTATGCTTATTTGCAACCCTATTTTATATAATGACAAATTTATAAAAAAAATATCACTAAACTGATTATCAATTATTTTAAATTAATTTTTTCAATTATTTAAAATTATGAAAAATGAATTTTTTTATTTTCAAAGTTAGATCAAATTAATCATAAAAATCAAAATAAATAAAAAATAAAAAAATAATTAAGGTTAGCGTGTTGTTTATGGTCGTGGGAATTTTTTTTTAATCAAAGGAACTTCAAGTCTTGAGGCTGTGAGCTTGAGCAGTTACGAGGTTCAGATTTGACTAGGAAACTATAGTTTAGGTGGTAAAATAAATTTTTGTCTCTCTGCTGAAAATGAAATTCGAGCGTAAAATTAATTTCTAGAAAAGTAAAATTCGACGGCGGTTTGCTTCCGGTGTTGAATAGCATGGTTTTACTAAAACGTGCAATATTGAATGTTAACCTAATTAGCTCTATGAAAATATATTTTAACCTAAGAACCACCGAATATTATGTGAAAATTATTGGAGTAAACAGTATATTTTGTATACCAGAAAAATGTCATAACATCTTCTTATTAGAAATTTATTTATATTTTATTTTTTTAAAATTTATGTATTAAAAAATTAATAATAAATATTAACTTCATTACAATCTCAACTCTAACAAGTTAATATTCTTCACAAAAAATATTAGTTATCAATTTAGAAATTATTGGCCAGGTCTTAAATATATGATCTCAACCCGACACTCTTATCTTATTATAAGATGTTAGTCTTGGTACAATATTTTGATCTAGCTAGTCAAAAATTTTAACATGACACTCTTTTTTGATGTTAAACTTGAATAATATATTAATCTTGTTAGTCAAAAATTTTAACACGGCATTATTGGATGTTAAACTTGAAAATATTTTTCTAGTTGGTCAAAATAGTGATGAAATATATAATTTTCTTTCTGAATAAGAATTAATAAGATTATAATAATATTAAACAATACTTCATATTATTTACCTAAATTTTAAAATTAAAATTTACAATTTTCCTCTGATATGAGTTGGAGTCAAATTTTTGAAAGGTAACTTTTTAGTAAATATGAAGTACTACTAAATGTACAAAAATATTGACTAATAAAAATTACCCTAATTATATAATTATCAATAATAATTATTGTTAAATTGTGTTCATGGATATAAACTAAACAAACTCTTAAATTTGAAGCTATTTCTGAAAGTGTAATCGCTGATAAAGGTATATGGGAATTAACCTAATCAATTGTTTGATGGTGAATTAGAGTTATGCAGTGCCAATATGATAAAAATTTTAACTAAAGTCAGTAAACGAACCCATCTATTCGAACTTAAAATAACATCCTAACATCATAAGCCGGGTTGGATCCGGTATTCAAAATCTACTTGGGCTGCAAATTAAAAGCAAAATCACATAACTAAACTATGTTATTCATTTAATAATGCCTATCCATCATTATTAAAACTTATTAAATCCAGTTCTCTCATATGAGAGTCTACTTCCATTTTTAGATTTAAGATTCTAATCATCCTTTCCTTTTTATTCTCTTCTCTTCTCGAATTAACAATATCTTTTTATCATTTAATCATTTTCACTCCTCTATCTTTTTTTTTAATTTTATTTTTTATGACAAAATTGCACTATTCATACCAAAATGTTAATGTTTTTGCATTTTGACGGCTCAAACAAAAATGTAGTCAAATGTATGGCTGAAATTACTTTTCTAAAACAGTTAAAGGGCTGGGGGCGACTTGCGTTAAAAAATGACTAACAACGTTTGATATACTTTTAAACAACAAAAGGTTGCAAGGGTATTTGGGTAAACTGACATCTAAAAGAATATATGATTACATATCAATACCATTATCCCTAATTCCCTCCAAATTCATTCTCGTACTGTACAAGGTGACCAAATTCTGGTGAGGAGTAAAAGAAATGGTTTGGTTTCGAAGACCGAAAGAAGATGCAAAAGCTTACAAACCACGACAAAACCCCCAGTATACAGGTACATCCATGGACTGAGTAGTTGTATATACTTATATGCAATTTTGGGGTTATGTGAAAATGTTGTTCTTGTTTACATTCATGTTCAATTATGATATTTTCCTTTTAATCGAAGTGGTTATGGTATTTATAAATTGTGTTTGCTTACTTTAAAATTAGGGTTTTTATAATTAGGGTTCGAAAGTGACTTGTCTGTTCGAATGATGTTACTTGTTTATGGTTAATGTATTTAGTTCGAATTTGTAAAATTTAGAGTCTTGTTTGTAAAATTGCAGATGTGGATTATTTTACTATAAAATTGGTACATGGTGGAAATATGCAATATAATCTGAAGAAGTATGTAAATGGCCGTGTTGATTATATTGACCATTGTAATGGAGAGGAAATGAGTCTTATAGAATTAACCTTGATGATTAAAGAAGTAGATGATTGTGGAGGCTTTCATACATTTTTGTATAAGTTTTCTAATACTACAATGGAGACAGGGTGTTTTGAGTTGGAGACTGATGGTGATGTACTAGTGATGTGTGAACTGATATCCAATAGGGACCTTAAATTAGATAGATATATAGAGGTATTTGCAGAAGTTATTCCACCAGTTTCTACCTCACAACTTGAAGCTGATGAAGCCTTGTTTGGTGAACCCATGCTTGATGAACATTACTGCAATAGTACAAAGTTTGAAGAGCTTGTTATTAGAGGTAAAGAATAATTTAGAGAGGCATTTTCATCTGACCTTAATGAAGGTGATGAGAGTTTTGAGGGATCTGATGAGGAATATGAGGCTGATAGTGATGGACGTGATGATAGTGATTGACATGATGATAGTGAAGAGAGCTTCCACTCTGACCATTCAAATAAGGATGAGAGTGATGATGACTTGTTGTTTGATACAAATATTGATGTGGATGAGACTGCTACAAAATAATTTGATGTTGATACTGAGATAGGGAATGAGAGTGATCATTCAAGTGTCTATGCTGGTTCTGATGAGGAGAGGATGGCAGCCAACCGCACCAATGAAGATGAAACCAACTATCCAATGTTTAATGTGGATACAGACATGGTTAACCCTGTTTTCCACCTTGGTATGTATTTCAGAAATTCTAGGATTTTTAGAGATGCAGAAACTTTGGCAAGAAGGTCCAATATGTGTGTGAGCCTCTATGCCAATGGAAAATATATGCATCTCTACTGCATAAAGGATCTGTCACTTACCAGATTAAGACCTATATGAAGAAGCACACATTGTGGCAACCTTTTATCAGAAGCAAATCAACTCCAAGTGGATAGCTGATTACTATGAAACAGAAATTAGAATGAATCATAGCTGGCCAATCAGTGCATTTCATAAAAAAAATATAAATGATTTGAAATGCCATGTAAGCAAACATGCAGTTTATAGAGCAAAGGTGAGGGCATTGAAGAAGATCAATAGAACACATGAAGAGCAGTACGCAGACCTGTGGAACTATGTTCACCAATTGAAGAAGGGTCTTCCTGAGAGTACTGTGAAGATATTAACTGAAAATCCTGAACCTGATCAAATAAGTGGCAGATTCCTAAGGTTCTACTTGTGTTAGGACCATTAAAAAAGGCATTCAAACAACATTAAAAGAAAATTGTTGGACTTGATGGATGCCCCCTGAAAGGGCCCTTTGGTGGCATTCTTCTCTCAGCTGTTTGTGTTGATCCAAATGATGGTATGTATCCAATGGCAAGGGCAATTGTGGAGAGTGAAACATCTTATTCATGGACTTGGTTTCTACAGTTTCTATGTCAAGACCTGCAAATTCTAGTTGACAAAGAATGAACCTTTATCTCTATAGACAAAAGGTAATATTTCCTATATTTCTTAGTCATTAATATTTCCTTGTTTGATTACTAGTAAATGTATTTTATATGCATCTTTTGTAGGGCTTAATAAATGCATTAGAAGCCATTGTGCCTCAAGCAGAGCACAGATTTTGTGTGATGCACTTGTTCCGGAACATGCATAAGGAGTATAAAGGCCTGGCCTTGAGACATTTACTATGGAAAGCTGCTAGGGTAACCACTATGTGTGGCGCCCTCCAAACCCGGGTCAGAAGTTTGGGGTCCACAACACATATATAATATATAAACCTGTATATGAAATATTATTTGCAATGACCCTGCTTTACATAACCACGGATCGCAACAGGTTAAAGTATGAAAACAAGCCACAACCTTAACTTTTATTACAACGTACCAAATCCCAACTAATTTAACTTACAACTGATAATGAGATTACTCCTACAATCTTACTATCTCACTACTGTGATAAGCTCCTGCAAGCTCGATCCAACATAATCTGGAATCCAAGCTCGCACTTTGGACTAAAGAACTTCACTATCATCCATATCCTTCTTAACTGTAAAATATATAAAAAGATTCGCAAGAGTGAGCTAAGTAGCTCAGCAAGTCATATTATCAATAACTGAGGTTAAACAATGATCAAACGAGATGATTCAAAGGAATCAAGTTTCTTGTTAAACAACTAATAGAATTGGATATTCATTTTAAGTTTTTAAAACCAAGGTTAGGCTGCTGATCAGTCACGCACTAACCCCGAGTAAAGCACACATCACTGCTCTAACTACTGGATCCAAGGCACACATTGGCCTAACTTGACCATCGATATGGTCTGACCACGAATCTGGTCCACATAAAGAAAATTATCCAATTCTAAAGCAGTTCAATATGATAAACAATATAATTCATAAAACCGGATCATAATCAATAACAATAAAACATTTGTATAAGAGCATGGTGAAAATTCATGGGTACCAAAAGGGTATATCAAAGTATATAAAAGAAGTGGCCTCAAGCCTGTAGGATAATCGGGTATTAGATAAATAATATTTTTACAAGGTTTTAGTACTTTGATGTCACAAGGTATGGTTGAGTATAAAAGTTTCTGTATGTGTAAACAATTCTGTTCCAGTGTTTCGGATATGATGGATATATATTTGTGGAGCGGCATCATGTTTGTGTGGTTTAGTATCTGGTAAATCAATAAGAAATGGTTCACAAAGAATAAGGCTTACGGCTTAAAGATCAAATGATGTGGCTCAGGTTCAAGGCTGAAAGATTCAAAGTACTTTCAACATAAAACAAAGCTATTTTGAACACTTAACAATATGTTACGAGAAAGTTTAGAAATATTTGCATTATATCTCGAAAAAGGTTTAGAAGTACTTGCCTTATCATAATCGATTTCAACTTCACTTGTACTTGTCTAATGACTCCATTCAACAATCACTCGTCTGCTTCTCCTATGCCTCGCTTTTATCCTCTGATCACTTGCTGTATATTCTATATGTCAATTCTATTTTCTGATCACCTGCTTCTATTTCCTATGTCTTGCTTACTCTGCTAGGCATCATAAGTATCTATTAATATTTAACTCATATGATTCTATTCGACATACACTTCTATCTACCCTTCGTTTTACCCAAATCCGATTAACGGATTGAAAGTTACGCTATAAACAAGTAATCACCGAACATATAGATCGACAGTCAACCAACAAGTCACATATAACACATAGCACGTCACATAATTAATGATATATCATTTATAAAGAAGTCTCGGGTCATAAACAAGTTTTCGGGTATTTAAAATGATTTTTAAATCATTTTTCGGAATTAAAACGGGTCGTTGGATCAGTTTCGGAGTAATAAACAAGATTCGGCTGGCCAATTCTGGCTTCAAAATAATTTTATAATAATTATCGAGCCTTGAAAACAATTTAAAATAATTTTTTAAAGCTCCAAACTAATTTTTGGAATTTTTAAATCATTTATAAATAAATAAATCCAATTAAATAATTAATTAAAATCAATTAATAAATAATCAAACTAATTAATCAATTAATATCTAAATTAATTGATCAATTAATCAATTAAATATTAATTAAAATTAATTAATTAAGTAATTTAGATTTTTTTTGAAATTAAAAATAAATTTTAGAATTAAAATAAATGATTTTCGGAATTTTTTGAAAATAAAAATCAATTCTGGAAATGATTTTATAAAAGAAATCCAGTTTTTAAAAGATTTTAAAATAGAAATCCAGTTCCTGAAAGTTTCAGAAACTTTCAGGTACTAATTTGCAAATCTGCCAAAAACATTTCTGATTTAGGAACTTTTTAGATCAAAACCGGATCAAAAATATAAACAAAACGGGTCAACAATCGGGTTGCCAAGAACAACCCAGACCCGCCGGAAATTTTGCAGAATCCGGCGAGGTCGGCAAGCTCCGGCGACCCCGATTAATGCTCAAATCGATACGTTTTGGTCTGGTTTTTGCTTGGAATTCATTTACAGCCTTCCCAGAAACACTAATCAAGTAACAAACATCACAAACCATGTCTGGAACACAACCTTCGGCCAAAATCGACATAAACTCCGGTGAAAATTTTAAAAGACAACTCTGTACTTATCAGGAATCGTTTGTGATATCTAAATACATGGTTCGATTGCAAATTTGATAAGAAACACAAAGAACCCATCAAGATCGACTGAAAACCCCTAACAAAGATTTCCCCAAATCGAATTGAAAACATTCAAAGTAATATAAACCCTAATTTCTAAATTCCGAGAATCAAACCCAAAATTAAACATGTTATTGAACTCCAAATCAAGAGTATAATATACCAAAATGATCAGGAAAACAAGCTCTACAACATACAATCATCAAATCATACAAACAATCTCTCGAACAAAAAATCATAATTTAAATACCAATTAATTCGAATATAATTAATTAAATAAGAAAACACCTGATGTTTCTGGGTTGAAATTGATGGAAGATTTGGATTCTAGATTTCAGTAGTTCGTTTTGAGTATATGTACGCCAAAATCGGATATCGATAACGCCTTCGAATTTGTGTTTGATTACGAAGAACAAAATATAATTATAGTATTTTCTCTGTAAAAACTCTGTAAATACTGTTTGCAAATGATTTCTGGTACAAAATAAAATACGGTAGAGGCTATTTATAATTATGGGAAATTAGTATCCCGTTGGATCATTTCGGATATAAAATGGTACGTTTAATTATAAAAACTGATCCAAACGGTACCGGTTTTCGAGATAATTATCCAAATCAGTACAATTTGTACTGCGGTCTTGGTCTCAGCGCCTGGTTACACGTATTACGAGGTGATAATTGTGATAGTTTAATAAAAAGCTCCCATTTATCGAAAATACGAGTTTTATTGATTTACCGAAACGAATATTGTATCGAAAATGTTGCGCCGGGACCCGCGCAGGACAAACCGTACGCCGGATCGAAAAAGTCGAAACATGGAAAATGCTCGGAATATTGCAATTAGGTTAGGAAAGAGTTCTCGGAAGAGTTTCGGGTTCTAAAAACATAAAAACAGATGACGTTGGTTGGTTCCCGTTTTTATAAAATAGATTTTAAATACCCGGAAAAAGATTTTATAAAATCCATATGATTCCTATAAATTCATAAATTAACATAAAAATAATTAGGAAGATATGACAATTATCTATATTTTATTTGGAACATATAAAAATTGAAATACTCAATTAATAATATTTTTAAACATCCAAACACATTTAACACTTAACAAATAATTCACAGAATAGATACTGAATACATATAATAATTATCTATTAGCAACAATAATTACACGATATATCCCGGATATTACATCCTTCCCCCTTAAAAGGATTATGTCCTCAGAATCTCCTAAGAAAACAAATGAGGGTACTTTTCTCTCATATCTTTTTCTAACTCCCAGGTTGACTCTTCAACTTTTGGGTTTTTCCACAATACTCTTACTAACTTTACCACTTTATTTTTTAATAATTTCTCTCTTTCTTCTAGAATCTCTATCGGACTCTCTACATATGGCAAATCTGTCTAAAGCTCAATTGGCTCCTATTCTATTACATGCTTGGAGTCTGGATTATTCTTCCTAATCATTGATACGTGAAAAACATTGTGAATGTGCTCCATGTGCGGAGGTAACGACAACTCGTAAGCTACTTTGCCAATGTGCTTTAAAATTTCAAAAGGTCTGACATATCTTGGGCTCAGTTTTCCTTTCTTTCCAAACCTCGTTAATCCCTTTCACGGTGATACTTTTAGTAATACCAAATTCCCTTCTTCGAATTTCATATTTTTCCTTGATTAATCTGCATATTTCCTTTGACGATCTTGTGCTGCTATCAATCTTTTCTGGATAATTTTAACAACTTTCTTTGTCTGCTGCACTAATTTAGGTTCAAGTATTTTACGTTCTCCCATTTCATCTCATCTCAATACACTGGAAATCTGCATTTGCGTCCATAAAGGGCTTTATAGGGTGGTAGCCCAATACTAGTGTGATAACTATTGTTGTAAGCAAATTCTACCAGAGGTAAATGCTTGTTCCAACTTCCTTTGAAATTAATAGCACAAACACGTAACATATCTTCGATTGTCTGGATCGTTCTTTCACTCTGGCCGTCCGTCTGTGGATGGTAAGCCATACTCATATTCAGTTCCGTTTCCAAACATTCTTGAAAACTCTTCCAAAATCTTGAATTAAATCTTGGATCTCGATCGGATACGATGGACACAGGAATTCCATGATGAACTACGATTTCTTTTAAGTACATATGAACTGACTTGTCCAGTAAAAATCTTCCATTTATAGACAGAAAATGAGCTGACTTGGTAAGTCTATCCACTATAACCCAAATGGCATCAAGATTAGCTTTTGTGCTTGGTAACTCAACTATTAAATCCATGGCGATATGCTCCCACTTCCACTCTGGAACCTCCAATGGCTGTAGTAATCCACTTGGTCTCTGATGCTCTACTTTAACTCTTTGACATATATGACATCTGCTAATCCATTCCGCAATTTCCCTCTTCATATCTGGCCACCAATAATTTTCCTTTAAATCTCTATACATCTTGGTACTCTCTGAATGGATTGAATACCCTGAATTATGAGCTTTCTGTAAAATTTCATTCTTCAACTCCGTCACTGGTGGAATCCAAATTCTAGAAGAAAACCTAAGAATACCTTGATCATTCTGTTTGCGTGCACAATTTTTCACCTACTAAACGATTTATATCCTGATCCATTACCTCTTCCTGGCACTTCTTTATCTTCTCTAACAATTCCAACTTCTAGAATTCCATAGATAATTCTTCTGGTATAGTCTCTATGTTCATTCTCTCTCCTTCTTACTCATCTATTGCCACTACATTTGCCTTTCCTCGGGAGTTCATACTATGGTCCGTATATATCTCACATCTTTCTCTATACTTATAATATTTCCCAATCTTTCAAAACGAATATTATTGTTGCTTTTAATTCCCAGTTATGAGTAGGGTACTTCTGCTCATAAGGTTTCGGTTGTCTGCATGCATATGCAATAACTTTAATATTTTACGTCAACACACATCCTATTTCCTTACGAGAAGTATCACTATAAACTACCAAATCTCCTTGATACTTTCAAAGTGATAAAATAGGTGTTGTAACCATTCTTTCATTTAACTCCGCAAAACTTTCTTCACCCTTCTCCATTTCATATAACCTTCTTGCTTTTCCTAGTTAGCTTCATCCAAAATATTGCAACTTTTAAGAAATCTTGCACAAATTTCTGATAGTAACTAGCCCATGATAAAATTTCTTACTTTTGTTGGTGCTTCTGGTCTATCTTCATTCATACTATCTTTAAATTTTTCTGCTGAATCCCCTTTTGTCTCCGCCTTACTGACTGTATATACTAAGAATTATACCTCCTGCCATTAAAGTTTTCACATGGTAAACTTTTTATACCGCTTCTTTCTTCTTTGACTCCTCAGCTATCATTGTATAGGTTGTATGGTTCTTCTTAAGTAACACAAGTACATCTTATCCAGATTCTGTAACACCCCCAAATCCGGGGTCGGGGATCCGGGTTGTCACGAGTTCCATTTCCCTTAGTAACACCCAATCTTAATAAACAATCAACTACTCTGTACTGTGACCCCACAATAAACACATACACCACAAGTTATAGTCTCAGAGATGAATATCCAAAAATAACACGAGTCATTTTGTTCCAAAATTATATGCCATTACACCTTAAAAGGGTTTCTGAATAAATTTACATTTCTTTGCCATTATTACAATTGATAAAGATACATAAGTTTGGTACATCAAAAGTTGAAAGCCTAGCCTATTGGTAGTTCCTACCTCAGCTACAGCGACATCAACGCCTATAGGAAACTGCGGAACGTTTCCTATCCGCTCGCGAATTGGGAGCTTGGTCCTGTTCATCTTGTCTATCTGATGTTGTGTGATGAAAGAAGAAAGCAAGGGTGAGCAACAAGCCCACCGAAATAATATGTATAATAATTAATAATATATGAGCATTCTCATAGTACTCATGAAAGTCTTGGTCAAGAAGATATGAACCAAGCTGATATCTTAACGCGACCAAGTCGCAAAATATTCAGTATATATATACATATATACTTTTCACAATCTTTGAAATCTGCTGACATGTATAATATACACAGAGTTCCAGTTTATAACTGTATAAAAATATCGTTGCAAGGTGATCTCATATATCTAACCTTGTCTCAACATTTTTCTGAAAATCTTTGTCATTCATAAGACAATCATTAACTAGATATAAGTTGAAAAGATGAAGTTACAAGATACTCCAATATACTTATATCTTTTTTTTTTCCGAATACTACTTGAACTACCACCGTTCAAGGTATAAATAGTTCATCCCATAGATGAAGCTACATGACAAAACTTGTATAGAATCAATCTTTGAAATATCATCAAAATGAAATGAAGTTACGAGATACTTCATTTGATGAAAACATCATTTTGAAAACTTGACCTTGCCAACACTCAACAATCGCCCAACCGTAGCCTTTCTATCGAAGTGCTCTGGGTAGTGTTGCAGAAATATCCAATTGGATGATAAACTCATTACGGGAGTTTGCCGCGCCAGGAAGACCACTTACGATGATCAGTCGCAGTAGTACAACCCCACCATTTTCTACATGTAGAGGAGAACTTGTCGGATTTACTTGTCAACCAAACACTGGACTCCTAAGGAATTTACCGTCTTGCAGAACTTCCAGGCCATTTGGGCCAATATAATAAGGCTGGGCTGGCGCCACTCGACCACTTACGCCACTCCTAGTTCAGATGAAATCCATGACTCTGAAACGTAAAGCTCGTCCCCACTTTCCCCAAGTAGAAACTTGTTGATACGGCTCCACCAAGAAGTCGTATCTAGTTTGAAAGGAAAACTCACCGATATTTCCCAGGCGATGCCTGTTAATGGATTAACTTGTTCCAAGAATTTTACTTCCCGAGTATTGGGTAAGTAATCAAAAAACTCTTTTATCAAAATAGCAACCTTGTTGCGAATATAAAAACACCACATAGCCGGATCCCTCAGGTTTTGAGCGGATATTTAAATCCCCTTTGAAAGGAAGATCTTAAATATATAAAAAATGAGTTTTGGGATCCGCTCTAACTTTTAAAATCATTTTGAAGACTCGCAAACATTTTTAAGAATGTTTGGAGTAATGCTGATTTAATAAAATAAATCAGTCCCAATATTTTAGAAAATATCTGAATATTATTATTATAATAATATTCTCATAAATAATAATCTTTATAAAAATAATTGAAGTAGAAGTTGTAAAACTTATACTTGAAATGAATATTAAATAACCAAAGATATACTTATACGAAAGTAATATCTTTATTTGAATAATCAAAAATGAGTTTGATCATCGACACATTATTCCTTAATAAAATAAAGAATAATAATTAGTAATTAATCGGAGTCATAAGTCCTCGAATGAATATTCAAAATAATATTCATTAATAAAATAAACGGAGTCATAAGCCCTCGAATGAATATTCAAAATAATATTCATTAATAAAATAAAGTTATCGAATAAACCTTATTCGATTCATAGTTTTGAAAACTATTCATATATATATATATAAATATATATATATTATACTCGGGAGCCTCGACTCCCGATTTTAGAAAAATGTTCACCTTTGGGTCCCCTATACTAAGGGTATATCCAAATTACCGCTTATCTCTAGCATAGGTATTATCAACTGAATCAACAGATATATGTATCAAGAATACGAAACAAGCATGCATATATACCATATCACTTGCTACAATATATCGCAAGAATTTGCTAATTAACCATCATGCATCTATCGCAAGATAATGCATATACATATATTTACATCACAACAACAGTATAACGGGTAGAAAACTTGTCTGAGTGCTCCCGGATAGACTTAAGCTTAGAGTGGGTCCGATAACCTATGAACAACAACATAAGTCGGAATTAAACCCTGATCGCTTAAGAAACTAGACTTTAACCATTTAGAGTCCTAACGTTCGCTTTCGCGCTTAACGATTCACTTAAGTTGCTCGAATACCCTCAGCTCCACCATTTTTAATAAATTTACCATTAAGAATTTTAAAGCGATTCTTTCGCGAGTACCTTACCAACTGCCTAATCCACTTTACATAAATATTTCATACCCCAGTTAGTCAATTAAGGTCCTTAACCAAGGTTTCAAAGTAAGGCGACGGATAATGGTTCGTTCGCGAAATGCCGTTACTTAAAACGGTCGTTTCTCCTAAAGCGTACATTGGATTCAAACGAACCACATATCAAAACGAAGCTCGTAACATGAACTATCTAAACATGGAAATGGTCAAAACCTAGCAGTGAGTTCACGGGTCCTAATGTTAAGAACAAAAACAGTCTAAAGTAAATCGGACATTACGACGGCTATGTTTACGCGATATCCCAAAATTTTACCGAACCAATTCAACACCAAACCATCACCAATCAATCCCAATACAACCATATGACAATATCACTCATCAACCACTTTAAACCATTTAAACCAAGCCCAAATCATACCATGAATCATCAAGAACAACTAGTGCTACTCTTAACTCCCAAAATCAACAAAAACACTTAACAACTAAGATCTCAACATGACAAAACAACTACTACACTTAATCTATCATTCCATCATCATAATCATTTATACCAAACAACTTAATGCTAAGATAATTTAGAGTTATACCTTCCTTGAAGCTTTTAATCAATGAAAGATCCTTGGAATGCCCACGGAAGCCTTGATCTATGCTTAAGCTACCTTGAACTTTCATAAAAATCAAGAAAACCAAAGTTATTTCTTGAAGGTTACTATTTACCATCTTCTTCCTTGATTTATTGGAAGAGATTGTGAAGGAATTAGAAGCTTAAACTTATAGGATATCCATATCTATGTACAAGGAACCTTAGATAATTACCTTGCTAATTAACAAAGCTTGGAACTAGGATTTTGAATTTTCTTCTTTGAAAAAGAAGAAAAAGCCGAGAGCTTTGATGAAGAAAGTGAAATAACTTTGCGTTTTTGGGGAAAATGATTTGTTGGTTGACTTGGTGGATTTGTTTTGTTTTGTTTTATTACCTTTTACCATGGTAACTTTTGTGTGGTTCTAAATCAACCAACACACTTTGCTTTGGTCATGCTTATGTCACCTTGTTATGTCATCCTCCCCCACTTGTCCTCCTCTTATTGGTTTGATGACATCATCCTCACTAACCTCTTTGATTAGCTTCTAATTACTTGGCTAATGACCGCTGATCTGTTATGCGGTTCGCTTAATTTTTGTTTTCGTTTATCGTTTGAGAGATCATACCCGGGATCTTATTACTTAGGTTTCCTTAACCTTTCTTAATACATTATATTCCTTTTATGATCCTCTCTTATAATCCTTGAATTTAAAACATTTTTTATTCTGTTACCTTATACTCAATTCTTTCTATATCTGGTAGATTTCCGGGAAAAATCAAAGTGTTCGGATTTGGATTCTGACGATCTTTACATACACTTATATACTACATAGAGTACTAATAATATCCCAGAAGATCAATAAAAGAACCCCTACATAGTGTGGCATGAAAAGTTTTCTTATTCAGCATAATCAACAAAACACTATTCATAAGGGTTTCAAAAATTCCAAAAATTGGGGTTATTACAGTCTCCCCTCCTTAAAAGGATTCCGTCCCGGAATCAGATAGAAAATGAGTAGGGATACTTTCTTAGCATTGCACTTTCTAACTCTTACGTAATTTTTCCCACATTGTGGTTCTGCCACAACACCCTGACTAGCACGATAACCTTTTTCCTAAGCACTTGTTCCTTTTCAATCTATAATCCTTCCTGGTTGCTCCATACAGGTTACGTCTGGTTGCATGTCTATACGCTCATATGCTCCTAGTTATCTGGCATCCAAATTACACTTCCTTAACATTGATACGTGAAACACGTTATGACCTGCTACATGCTCGGGGGTAGGGCTAGCTCATATGCTATCTTCCCAATACGTCTTAATATATCCAAGGGTCCAACAATTTGTGGACTTAAACTTTCCTTTCTTTCCAACCCTCATCAATTCCTTTTTAAGGGCTACCTTTAACATTACTAGGTCCCCTATTTCCTATTCCTTGTCCTTTCGTGTCAAATCAACATACTGTTTATGTCCACCTTGGGCTACTACCAGCCATCCTCTGATTAGATCTATTATATCCTTGGTCCTTTGGACCACTACTAGTCTGAGCATCTTGCGCTCTGTAACATCATCCTATCATAAGGGAGATCGACATTGTCTTCCCTCAAGGATCTCATAAGGCGATATCTCAATATTGACATATGATCTATTGTCGTAAGAAAACTCAATCCGTGTTAAGTGATCATTCCAAATTCTTTCAAGTCTATTCCACAGACTCTCATCATAGCTTCTAGCACTATGGCTTTTGCTTCTCAATACCCATTCTCTTCCAGTTTGTAGTCATTACTATCTTCAGTACATAATACTATACTGGTTACACTTTTGCTCGTTAGCGTTCTATAATCTTTTAATAACCACGTCAACCTTAGTATCACGAATGTGTTTCCATTCCGAATACCACCATAACTTTACTACTCCTTTTTCAGCTGTTTCTATTTTCCAAAATTTGATCAATCATATAGAAGTAAAGAAATGTATTGAGAGATCACTATGATCATGAACACTTGTTCTATTGCATAGTTAGTACAGAAGGTGGTCAGCCTTTAGTACTTGACAAGCAATTAAACAACATGTGGTATCCTACTAGGCTTCTATCACACAGATAGATAGTCATTCGGCAATACCTCCCCTTCTGGAAGGGTTGTTCTTCTCAGCTTATATGAAATGAAAAGAAGAGAAAAGAACGAATTGAAGAGAATTGTGTATATGAAAGAAAGAAAAAAAAAATATACTGCCATAAAATATCTGGCTTGGAATCTACCTCTGAACTATAGAGGTTTAATATAGGAGAACAAAACATATATGTATATAAATCCACATCAATTATTATCGCATCGTATTTCACGTGTCTGAATATTTACTATTCCGTCCATCATTCTATGGACCCATGCTCTTGCTGGAGCTTATAAACAATCACCTTTGAAACTCCCTCGACATCGCAAATCGAATCTGGGATTTCATTCTAGACGTCATCTTTACTAGAATTCTATAATTGCATCGCAACCTTCCTCGTATAGTAATACGACTCTCTAATGATAAGAAGGAATAAATATTCAATAGGTAGATAATCTACTTAATTAGTCTATCAATGATAACTTATACACCACCACAACCCGATTAGTGGTACTCAATCTCAACATCCATTCCAATACAACTCTCATGGTTGTAATTGACTCATTACTCGTAGAATCATTCCTGCATTACTATGGTCCACCACTGACCCACTGTCGTAATTCACTTTCCATGAAATCTTAATATCTAACCATACGGAGTCCATACATGTCATATAGAATTCTCCTAAGGAGGTAACATAATTACCATTCATGATTCATGAAGAACACTCTAGATCCTGATGTACCTACATTACATGAAGCAGATAAAATTGCAGAACAGTTTCAATCAAAGCAACGATAGCAGGTTAATACCATTCTTAATCATATACCTTCAATAGAAGACTTAACTCAAAGGTTCGTTTAGTCCTTTTTGAAACATGGTCCTGGATTATTCTCAGGATAGTTCCTTCTAAGATAGATAGCCCGCTCATGGTGATTATACGAATTAAACCTTTACCAAACTACTATTATGGTTGGGTATTGCACAGTCATCAGAAGGAATGTCAATCTTCCAAACCATAATACAACCTTTACGGCTTCAACCATTATCACTTCATTCCACTGGCACGAGCGCCTATAATTGCTCTCTTACACTTAAAGTGTCGACCACCTCTTTGTCCTTTCCTCATAGTAAAATTTCCTTTCAATCAATGTCGTTTGAACGATCTCCAACTAAATTTTCTACCTCATTTCCAATCACTGCTTGTGTGAAGATATTTTCCTTAAAATCTGATGAGTAAAAAAAAAAATACCACCATTTTTTTTCCATAAGTTATTGCCTCAGTCTTTAGAGGTTAATCACTGTCACGACTGACTCTCAATCATACTTAGAACATCTTTTATCTTAGGCCCTAATTGCCCTGAACAATTTCGATCTTCACTGGTTCGATCCATACTTTCTCGTGGTTTAACACATGCCCCACTTGGCATTATTATAATTACGTCACATTTCCTTTATCAAAATTTCTATTCTTGAGAACTTTGAATATTACCTTTTTCCTTGTAAAACCTCTAAGGTTATCCTTGAATCGTTCCTCCTGTATTCCCTAGATACAGGGCATATCAAGATACCATTTATTAATACCAGAATCATTGTCTATATACTTCTAAAAAATTTCTCCACTGATTCTTAAAGGTTGTTATTACCTTAATCCTTTCCAATTCATACTGTCAAAACTCATACTATCCCTATTAAGGGTGAAATGCCAACCTTTATGCATTCCCCTAGGATTCATTTTAAGTTACCGATGTTCTATCCTTAATTCCACCTTTAAAAGGTACATGCATCCTTCCATGGATAAATCAAGTCATATATCCCTGATAAGGGTGTCTTATTCAATCCTTCCCACCTCGATAGTATATGCCTAATTTCACAATAACATCTGTATTCAAAATGAGGTCAATCAATATGGCCTCCAAAAGATAACAATGGTCATCCGCTTTTCTTTCCTGATTTGGTAATGATAACATGGATGTTCTGGAAGATATTGGTCGTGTTCAACGTGAACATCTTCTTAATAAATCCTCATTTTCTTTTGTTGTTTATCTCAACAGTCATCTCAATATTGGGATATCTTTCATACCTGGCGTCTCCCTTTCTGGGTATCATGCCACCGGTCTTACACTTCACATTCTTGAAGGTCACTTCCTTCATCCAATTTTCCTAATTTCTTACTTTCTTGTCTCCTCAGTCTATCCGTGTCTCATTATTTATCCTTCGAACTATCTCAAGGTTTCCTCGAATCCTCCCACCTTACAGGGAATAAAATATATGTATCTCTTATGCCTTCAACCATCAATTTTAACTCATGGTGAATCACCCTCATCCTGACGATTACATACTTTTCTATTTCTATTGCTACGAGTCTTTAGGGTTTCCTCATACCCAACTTCCTTATCATTCCTCAAACTCTATTGCCTTTATATTCATTTCCACTTCAATTCCTTTTTATTTTCCTTTCTCTTATCATTATTTCATGAACCAACACAACATAAGCATTGGTTTCAAACATCCCGTCATTCTGGATTCGTGTCCTCAGAAGGAATCTTGACAACTTTTACAATCTTAGATTCATAATTCATCATATTCTTCTGCTTTTGTTCTAGCTCCAAAGCTTTTACACTATCTCCTTATCCTTGGGAATGACTTTCCCGAAAACAATTGACGGAACTTTAATCAGTTTATCATAACCTTTGGCTCCGTGCCTTTCTTGGCCTTTCACCAGCGGGTGGTCTCTCTCTTAGGAGGGTAAGTGACAAAAACAGTCTTTTGTGCTTCATCATTCATTTAGAATCTCAAATGATTCCTATATTTCCTCTAGCCAGGCTCTCGCTTCTACTGGGTTCGCTTGTTCCTGGGATTTCTGAGAGCTTAGCGACTTAAAGATCCTGAAAGAATTTCTCACCGCATTGTTTCCTCAGGGTGGTGATTGGGGATAATAGTCTAAGTTCTGTCTAGAAAGGTCCATAAATTTTCGTATAGGAGTACCGTCTCGGGTCTCCTTTCCTTACTCGACTTCTGTTTCCTTAGTCTGAACATTCCCTCCTCCTCCCCATAATCGGGGTCATCCTACATATTTTAAATCCTCATTTTCCACTTCATCATGTTATGGGTTCCTTCTATCTTGATGGCGACCTCCCTGACTATCACGTTCAGGGTTTGCTCTAAATCTTATTCCTCAAACTAGCTTTCATCTAAGATCTCATCTTTAAGCTCTTGAACATTTGGAACCTAAATTCTGTAGGAATACCTCATTATTCCCTTATCATCTTTCTCGGTATTAATCTCTTATCTATTTGTTGGCTCTCTGCCTTCATTCATCACTTTTTCTGGCACAATATGTTCTTTTCCAATAATTCGGACTATATTGCAATCTCAAACAGCTTTTCGGTACCGGCTCCGGTTACCTTCACTTCTATTTCCATTTTCTCAAAATCTCTTATAAACTCTCTCAAAGACATTATCATCTTGAGTCTCTCCTTTTTACTAAGGGCATCAGCCACCACATTGGCTTTCACCGAATGATAAAGAATCTCATAATCTAATCCTTGATTAGCTCTAACCACCTCATTTGGCACATGTTGAGCTCTTTCTGCGTGAAAATGTACTAGAGCACTTATGGCTTAGGTAATTCTCGCACTTCTCTCCATACAAGTAGTGCCTCCAATCTTTAGGGCAAAACTATTGCCATGAGCCCAAGCTCGTGGGTGGGGATATCGAATTTTATATTCCCTTAATTTTCTTGACGCGTACGCGAGTACCTTGTTGTGTTGTATAAGAGCACCCTAATTCCTTATGCGAAGCGTCAATACAAATCACAAAATCTCATTTTTCCATCCGGCAATGCCAACATAGGGGCCATCACCAATCTTTGCTTCAGTTCTTGAAAGCTGATCTCGCATTTCTCTGTCCATTCAAACTTCTCAGCCTTACGAGTAAACCGCGTTAAAGGGGCTACTATCTTTACAACTCGAATGAACCTCCGGCAGTGACCGGCCAATCCTACCTCTGGTAGTCGCCCTAACCATGGTTATCAATTACTCAGCGGTCATCTCTTCAGTCTTGTTAGGATCCTCCACGAGATCCTTCTCAACAACAATCCCTTCTGGGACAACATCCTCAACCGCTACATCCTTAATATGAATATCATCTGGTCCCTCATTAGGGTGTTCCATTGGATCCACAATCCAATCCCCAATCAGTAATAAAACATCATCGCGCTGTTGCTCCTCACCCTCAGGGTTCGGAGTCCCGCTACTATATACGATAACGAACTACGCTTCTATCACGATATTTATAAGGGTTCCCATAAGGGTTTTAACGGTCAGTACTACGTTAGGTAGCCCGACTATGAACTTGGCAAGAGTTCTTATTATCTTAGTGAACTTATTATCTTAACGTCACATCATCTCTGAGGTTTATAACGCTTAGCTCTGATACCATTTCTGTAATACCCCCAAATCCGGGGTCGGGGATCCGGGTTGTCACGAGTTCCATTTCCCTTAATAACACCCAATCTTAATAAACAATCAACAACTCTGTACTGTGACCCCACAATAAACACACACACCACAAGTTATAGTCTCAGAGATGAATATCCAAAAATAACACGAGTCATTTTATTCCAAAATTATAAGCCATTACACCTTAAAAGGGTTTCTGAATAAATTTACATTTCTTTGCCATTATTACAATTGATAAAGATACATAAGTCTGGTAGATCAAAAGTTGAAAGCCTAGCCTATTGGTAGTTCCTACCTCAGCTACAGCGACATCAACGCCTATAGGATACTGCGGAACGTTTCCTATCCGCTCGCGAATTGGGAGCTTGGTCCTGTTCATCTTGTATATCTGATGTTGTGTGATAAAAGAAGAAAGCAAGGGTGAGCAACAAGCCCACCAAAATAATATGTATAATAATTAACAATATATGAGCATTCTCATAGTACTCATGAAAGTCTTGGTCAAGAAGATATGAACCAAGCGGATATCTTAACGCGACCAAGTCGCAAAATATTCAGTATATATATACATATATACTTTTCACAATCTTTGAAAACTTCTGACATGTATAATATACACAGAGTTCCAGTTTATAACTGTATAAAAATATCGTTGCAAGGTGATCTCATATATCTAACCTTGTCTCAACGTTTTTCTGAAAATCTTTGTCATTCATAAGACAATCATTAACTAGATATAAGTTGAAAAGATGAAGTTACAAGATACTCCAATATACTTATATCTTCTTTTTTTCCTAATACTACTTGAACTACCACCGTTCAAGGTATAAATTGTTCATCCCATAGATGAAGCTACACGACAAAACTTGTATAGAATCAATCTTTGAAATATCATCAAAATGAAATGAAGTTACGAGATAGTTCATTTGATGAAAACATCATTTTGAAAACTTGACCCTGCCAACACTCAACAATCGCCCAACCGTAGCCTTTCTATCGAAGTGCTCTGGGTAGTGTTGCAGAAATATCCAATTGGATGATGAACTCATTACGGGAGTTTGCCGCGCCAGGAAGACCACTTACGATGATCAGTCGCAGTAGTACAACCCCACCATTTTCTACATGTAGAGGAGAACTTGTCGGATTTACTTGTCAACCGAACACTGGACTCCTAAGGAATGTACCGTCTTGCAGAACTTCCAGGCCATTTGGGCCAATATAATAAGGCTGGGCCGGCGCCACTCGACCACTTACGTCACTCCTAGTTCAGATGAAATCCATGACTCTGAAACGTAAAGCTCGTCCCCACTTTCCCCAATTAGAAACTTGTTGATACGGCTCCACCAAGAAGTCGTATCTAGTTGAAAAGGAAAACTCACCGATATTTCACAGGCGATGCCTGTTAATGGATTAACGTGTTCCAAGAATTTTACTTCCCGAGTATTGGGTAAGTAATCAAAAAACACTTTTATCAAAATAGCAACCTTGTTGCGAATATAAAAAACACCACAGAGCCGGATCCCTCAGGTTTTGAGCGAATATTTAAATCCCCTTAAAAAGGAAGATCTTAAATATATAAAAAAATGAGTTTTGGGATCCGCTATAACTTTTAAAATCATTTTGAAGACTCGCAAACATTTTTAAGAATGTTTGGAGTAATGCTGATTTACTAAAATAAATCAGTCCCAATATTTTAGAAAATATCTGAATATTATTATTTAAATAATATTCTCATAAAGAATAATCTTTATAAAAATAATTGAAGTAGAAGTTGTAAAACTTATACTTGAAATGAATATTAAATAACCAAAGATATTCTTATACGAAAATAATATCTTTATTTGAATAATAAAAAATGAGTTTGATCATCGACACATTATTCCTTAATAAAATAAAAAATAATAATTAGTAATTAATCGGAGTCATAAGTCCTCGAATGAATATTCAAAATAATATTCATTAATAAAATAAACGGAGTCATAAGCCCTCGAATGAATATTCAAAATAATATTCATTAATAAAATAAAGTTATCGAATAAACCTTATTCGATTCATAGTTTTGAAAACTATTCATATATATATATATATATATATATATATTATACTCGGGAGTCTCGACTCCCGGTTTTAGAAAAATGTTCACCTTTGGGTCCCCTATACTAAGGCTATATGCAAATTACCGCTTATCTCTAGCATATGTATTATCAACTGAATCAACAGATATATGTATCAAGAATACGAAACAGCATGCATATATACCATATCACATGCTACAATATATGGCAAGAATTTGCTAATTAACCATCATGCATCTATCGCAAGATAATGCATATACATATATTTACATCACAACAACAGTATAACGGGTAGAAAACTTGCTTGAGTGCTCCCGGATAGACTTTAGCTTAGAGTGGGTCCGATAACCTATGAACAACAACATAAGTCGGAATTAAACCCCGATCGCTTAAGAAACTAGACTTTAACCATTTAGAGTCCTAACGTTCGCTTTTGCGCTTAACGATTCACTTAAGTCGCTCGAGTACCCTCGGCTCTACTATTTTTAATAAATTTACCATTAAGAATTTTAAAGTGATTCTTTCGCGAGTACCTTACCAACTGCCTAATCCACTTTACATAAATGTTTCATACCCCAATTAGTCATTTAAGGTCCTGAACTAAGGTTTCCAAGTAAGGCGAGTGGTAATGGTTCGTTCGCGAAACGCCGTTACTTAAAACGGTCGTTTCTCCTAAACCGTACATCGGATTCAAACGAACCACATATCAAAACGAAGCTCGTAACATGAACTATCTTAAAATGGAAATGGTCAAAACCTAGCAGTGAGTTCACGGGTCCTAATGGTAAGAACAAAAACAGTCTAACGTAAATCGGACATTACGACGGCTATGTTTACGCGATTTCCCAAAATTTTACCAAACCAATTCAACACCAAACCATCACCAATCAATCCCAATACAACCATATGACAATATCACTCATAAACCACTTTAAACCATTTAAACCAAGCCCAAATCATACCATGAATCATCAAGAACAACTAGTGCTACTCTTAACTCCCAAAATCAACAAAAACACTTAACAACTAAGATCTCAACATGACAACACAACTACTACACTTAATCTATCATTCCATCATCATAATCATTTATACCAAACAACTTAATGCTAAGATAATTTAGAGTTATACCTTCCTTGAAGCTTTTAATCAATGAAAGATCCTTGGAATGCCCACGGAAGCCTTGATCTATGCTTAAGCTACCTTGAACTTTCATAAAAATCAAGAAAACCAAAGTTATTTCTTGAAGATTACTATTCACCATCTTCTTCCTTGATTTATTGGAAGATATTGTGAAGGAATTAGAAGCTTAAACTTATAGGATATCCATATCTATGTACAAGGAACCTTAGATAATTACCTTGCTAATTAACAAAGCTTGGAACTAGGATCTTGAATTTTTCTTCTTTGAAAAAGAAGAAAAAGCGGAGAGCTTTGATGAAGAAAGTGAAATAACTTTGTGTTTTTGGTGAAAGTGATTTGTTGGTTGACTTGGTGGATTTGTTTTGTTTTGTTTTATTACCTTTTACCATGGTAACTTTTGTGTGGTTCTAAATCAACCAACAACACACTTTGCTTTGGTCATGCTTATGTCACCTTATTATGTCATCCTCCCCCACTTGTCCTCCTCTTATTGGTTTGATGACATCATCCTCACTAACCTCTTTGATTAGCTTCTAATTACTTGGCTAATGACCGTTGATCTGTTATGCGGTTCACTTAACTTTCGTTTTCGTTTATCGTTTGAGGGATCATACCCGGGATCTTATTACTTAGGTTTCCTTAACCTTTCTTAATACATTATATTCCTTTTATGATCCTCTCTTATAATCCTTGAATTTAAATCCTTTTTTATTCTGTTAACTTATACTCAATTCTTTCTGTATCTGGTAGATTTCCGGGAAAAATCAAAATGTTCGGATTTGGATTTTGACGATCTTTACATACACTTATATACCACATAGAGTACTAATAATATCCCAGAAGATCAATAAAAGAACCCCTACATAGTGTGGCATGAAAAGTTTTCTTATTCAGCATAATCAGCAAAACACTATTCATAAGGGTTTCAAAAATTCCAAAAATTGGGGTTATTACAGATTCCTCCTTCAAGATTCTACTCATCAAATTTAAATATCACTGGTATATCAGTTTATCCAACTAACATTTCTAGAATTTTATAACAACAGTACTGAGTTCTGAAAATTATCTTTGATATGTACATAAGTTAAATCTTCACTTGGTAATATACCCAGTCTTAAATCAATCTTATAAAAATACCTTACTTCGTTCATTTAATTAAACAAATCATTGGTTCGAGGTAACATATATCTGCTCTTGAGAGTAAACTTTTTGAGCTTTCGCTAACACATAATCTCACACTTCCATATTTCTTATTAACACATCGTGCCAGTGCACTTTAGGGGGTACGCTAGGTCCAGTTGCTTTTTTCTTCTAATTATCTCCTGCATTTGCTATGGTAACTCCTTTATTTTATCTGGTGCCATTCTGTGCGGGGCTTTGGACACTGGCTTCATTTCAGGTGCTAAATCAATCATAAATGCATTTTCTTTATCTAAAGGAAATATTGGTAACTCGTCTGAAAATATATCTTGAGACTGTAAAATCTTCAAGTTCGGTTTGCTCCTGACTCTTATTTATAATCGCCATAGCACTTATATTTTGGTCACTGTAATCTTAAATCATTCTTAACAAGTGCTTTACTTTCTTTTGTCCTTTAAACTTCTTTATGTTCTCATTTGGCGTCTTCTGAACTATCTTCCATCACGACGGTCTACCTGGGCATCACACTTGAATAGTTAATCCACTCCTTAGAATAATGTCAAATCCTCTTATCTCAAATGAAATCAATTCTTCACAACTTATTGCCAGAAATATCGATTCCGCCATTGGTACTTACTTATTCAATAACTGCATGTTCTTAACTTGCTAGTCCTTTAGTCATAAACTTATTGATTCGACATAATAATTCATCTTATCAATAAAACCTTGAGAGATATACGATCAAATTGCTCCCACATCTTTCAATACTTTAACACATAAGGTATCCACAATAATCTTCCACGTCATCACATCCATATTATAAATAACATATTTCTTAGAAAAATCACAAATTCTCGTCCTCGGAGACGTATTCCTTATTGAAGTAGATTCCCTTGACTCGTAATGCATCCCTGGCTAGGGACAGTGATTTTCAATTCTCACTATATGCCCTTATTTCCTTTCCATGCATGAGAGGTAGATGAGACTTTGCCCGCTGGGTGTATAATACGTTGACTTTTGTTTGAAAAGCTCTCGCAAAGAACAACGGTACAACGAAACAACTAGAAGGATTCATAATTTTAATAAACTTAGAGTTGAAAAGAAAGAAGAAGTAATGATTTGAATATGAATGAGACAACCATATTAGTACTTAAGATGGCCAGTCTTTCATACCGTATGGCATACAGCACATAATTAGGTGGCGTCCCACCCGACTCTTCGTCATTCTGACAAAGTGTCTCATCATAACACTGTTTGTCCCAATCAGAAAGCAAAACTTGAGGGGAACAATTAAATTTGAAAGGAATGCAAAATCCTCCGCTTTGATATCATCAGAAAGAATTTATTAAGACAAGGAGTTCATACATTTTTAGGAATTAAGAAGGAATATACGCTTTAATGTTGAGGACAAGAATGATACCATTGATCACCATCCACATTTCACTTGTATTCATCTTTCGAGTTTGATCGATCATATCCTAATTGTATCATATAACAACTTTAGAAGTATGCTAAAATGCCTTCGCAACTAAGCATTATGGTAGATTCTTAGTTGTTAAGTCTCGCGTCTTTAACGTCGCACCTACACGTATAATACTTTAACAATTCGATCATAATGGCGTTCTTATTAGGTAACCTTGAGTTTCCTCTTTTTAATTTAGAATAACCATGAATCATTCAACATAGTGATCTTTTTATTAATAATATTCTTCTTTTAGAAAAGTCTGGAAATCTTCCCAATCTTCTTCGGTCATGCTCAGGCTTCCGTTAAATCGATGAATTCTTCGAACTCTGATAATCCCAGTAATTGGATGAATAGTTACTCCGTACGCTGGTTCTGATGTTAATCCTATCAGACAATACTTGCACCTTGCTGTTAGGAATAATTAACTTCTTCATAATCACAGGTTACCTCGTTCTCCGAATTAACAATACTGAGTCTGAAACAGCATCCTTCCAGGTAATCCGGGTCTTTTAACAAACAAGAAACTCAAGTAGTAACATGACAACCAAGGTTTAAAACTTATTTTATTCAAAAAGGCTTTTAAAAATTTTGTGAGGAAAAATCTTTTTCGAAAACTTGTTAAAAATTTTGAAAATTTTGAAAATCACACCTCTGGTTGTCCTTACTGTATGAGTTGGTTGTTATCCTTCTTATGACCAGATACCAAGTTAAAGAAACGATCACTCAAAGGTCCATTCATTTCCATTTATCTCCTCTCCTTCATTGGGTCTATTACTTTCCTTAATCAATGAAAACTTCCGCTGTCGTTGCACGTTATCTTATTCGTAGCTTCACATTAAGGCTCCCATACTAGTAGTACTCCCGTTAACCACTTTGCAATCATCAAGTGGAACAGACTATCTAATAGTCAACAAGTCAGCTAATGTCACATCATCTTGTTAAAATATATATATCACATCATTACAACACCATTTTCTAATTTCAAGAAATCTTCAGATCTCTAATCTCCTCTAACTCTCTCTCTTCAACACTTATCTACTCCATTCCACAAGCTAGTCATAAGTGGCCTATTTACTAATAGCTTCTTGTAACCTGATAACAGCCATCCTCCGGAACACTTGAATCTTCTTTCTAAACTCCTTCTCACCTTAATTTGTATCTCAATACTCACCATTTACTGCAGCTCTCGAATCCATCCTCATAAATACAATTGTTTCATAGAACAGATTTTAAACTAGGGTATAGAACAGGGTGTAGGGCAAATTGAAAGGACACACTCACAGCCGATGTCTAGTAAAACAAGAATAAACAGATGGATGTTTCTTAAATAGGTCATCTCATATCAAGAGGTAATAGAATAGCGTTAAATAACTTGGAGAGGCACAACTGTCATAATAAAAGTTAATACCATTAATACTGATGGAGGAACAAGGCACAAATCGAATCTGGGAGAAGATGACGATCCTTAAACGGAAAGCTCCAAATGATTAGTTGATGCAGGGAAATCAGGATCTGCCATTGCCGTTGTCTGGATATCACGTCGCTAGTTAAGAATCCCGAATCGCAACACGAACCGTGCCGGAGACCTACTATACAGTCGCACTCAACCTTACGATGACCTATCTTTCTATTTCCTATTCCTAATCCTAAACCTCTACCCAATCCCGACAATCTAGGCTTGTTTCAGTGACTTATAACCTGTAGCTCTGATACCAACCTGTGGCGCCCTCCAAACCCGGGTCAGAAGTTTGGGGTCCACAACACATATACAATATATAAACCTGTATATGAAATATTATTTGCAATGACCCTGCTTTACATAACCACGGATCGCAACAGGTTAAAGTATGAAAACAAGCCACAACCTTACCTTTTATTACAACGTACCAAATCCCAACTAATTTAACTTACAACTGATAATGAGATTACTCCTACAATCTTACTATCTCACTACTGTGATAAGCTCCTGCTAGCTCGATCCAACATAATCTGGAATCCTAGCTCGCACTTTGGACTGAAGAACTTCACTATCATCCATATCCTTCTTAACTGTAAAATATATAAAAAGATTTGCAAGAGTGAGCTAACTAGCTCAGCAAGTCATATTATCAATAACTGAGGTTAAACAAGGATCAAACGGGATGATTCAACGGAATCAAGTTTCTTGTTAAACAACTAATAGAATTGGATATTCATTTTAAGTTTTTAAAACCAAGGTTAGGCTGCTGATCAGTCACGCACTAACCCCGAGCAAAGCACACAGCACTGCTCTAACTACTGGATCCAAAGCACACATTGGCCTAACTTGACCATCGACAAGGTCTGACCACGAATCTGGTCCACATAAAGAGAATTATCCAATTCTAAAGCAGTTCAATATGATAAACAATATAATTCATAAAACCGAATCATAATCAATAACAATAAAACATTTATATAAGAGCATGTTGAAAATTCATGGGTACCAAAAGGGTATGTCAAAGTATATAAAAGAAGTGGCCTCCAGCCTGTAGGATAATCGGGTATTAGATAAATAATGTTTTTACAAGGTTTTAGTACTTTGATGTCACAAGGTATGGTTGAGTATAAAAGTTTCTGTATGTGTAAACAATTCTGTTCCAGTGTTTGGGATATGATGGATATATATTTGTGGAGCGGCATCGTGTTTGTGTGGTTTAGTATCTGGTAAATCAATAAGAAATGGTTCACAAAAAATAAGGCTTACGGCTCAAAGATCAAATGATGTGGCTCAGGTTCAAGGCTGAAGGATTCAAAGTACTTTCAACATAAAACAAAGCTATTTTGAACACTTAACAATATGTTACGAGAAAGTTTAGAAATATTTGCATTATATCTCAAAAAAGGTTTAGAAGTACATGCCTTATCATAATCGATTTATACTTCACTTGTACTTTTCTAATGACTCCATTCAACAATCACTCGTCTGCTTCTCCTATGCCTCGCTTTTATCCTCTGATCACTTGCTGTATTTTCTACATGTCAATTCTATTTTCTGATCACCTGCTTCTATTTGCTATGCCTTGCTTACTCTGCTAGGCATCATAAGTATCTATTAATATTTAACTCATATGATTCTATTCGACATACACTTCTATCTACCCTTCGTTTTACCCAAATCCGATTAACGGATTGAAAGTTACGCTATAAACAAGTAATCACCGAACATATAGACCGACAGTCAACCAACAAGTCACATATAACACATAGCACGTCACATAATTAATGATATATCATTTATAAAGAAGTCTCAGGTCATAAACAGATTTTCGGGTATTTAAAATGATTTTTAAAACATTTTTCGGAATTAAAACGGGTTATTGGATCAGTTTCGGAGTAATAAACAAGATTCGGCTGGCCAATTCTGGCTTCAAAACAATTTTATAATAATTATCGAGCCTTGAAAACAATTTAATATAATAATTTAAAGCTCGAAACTAATTTTCAGAATTTTTAAATCATTTATAAATAATTAAATCCAATTAAATAATCAATTAAAATCAATTAATAAATAATCAAACAAATTAATTAATTAATTGATCAATTAATTGATCAATTAATCAATTAAATATTAATTAAAATTAATTAATTAAGTAATTTAGATTTAATTTTAAATTAAAAATAAATTTTAGAATTAAAATAAATGATTTTCGGAATTTTTTGAAAATAAAAATCAATTCTGGAAATGATTTTATAAAAGAAATCCAGTTTTTAAAAGATTTTAAAACAGAAATCCAGTTCCGGAAAGTTTCAGAAACTTCCAGGTACTAATTTGCAAATCTGCCAAAAACATTTCTGATTTAGAAACTTTTTAGATCAAAACCGGGTCAAAAATATAAACAAAACGGGTCAACAATCGGGTTGCCAAGAACAACCCAGACCCGCCGGAAATTTTGCAGAATCCGGCGAGGTTGGCAAGCTCCGGCGACCCCGATTAATGCTCAAATCGATACGTTTTGGTCTGGTTTTTGCTTGGAATTCATTTACAGCCTTCCCAGAAACACTAATCAAGTAACAAACATCACAAACCATATCTGGAACACAACCTCCGGCCAAAATCGACATAAACTCCGGCGAAAACTTTAAAAGACAACTCCATACTTATCAGGAATCGTTTGTGATATCTAAATACATGGTTCGATTGCAAATTTGATAAGGAACACAAAGAACCCATCAAGATCGACTGAAAACCCCTAACAAAGATTTACCCAAATCGAATTGAAAACATTCAAAGTAATATAAACCCTAATTTCTAAATTCCGAGAATCAAACCCAAAATTAAACATGTTATTGAACTCCAAATAAAGAGTATAATATACCAAAATGATCAGGAAAACAAGCTCTACAACATACAATCATCAAATCATACAAACAATCTATCGAACAAAAATTCATAATTTAAATACCAATAAATTCGAATATAATTAATTAAATAGGAAATCACCTGATATTTCTGGGTTGAAATTGATGGAAGATTTAGATTCTAGATTTCAGTAGCTTCGTTTTGAGTATATGTACGCCAAAATCGGATATCGATAACGCCTTCGAATTTGTGTTTGATTACGATGAACAAAATATAATTATAGTATTTTCTCTGTAAAAACTCTGTAAATACTGTTTGCAAATAATTTCTGGTACAAAATAAAATACGGTAGAGGCTATTTATAATTATGGGAAATTAATATCCCGTTGGATCATTCTGAATATAAAATGGTACATTTATTTATAAAAACTGATCCAAACGGTACCGGTTTTCGAGATAATTATCCAAATCAGTACAATTTGTACTGCGATCTTGGTCTCAGCACCTGGTTACACGTATTACGGGGTGATAATTGTGATAGTTTAATAAAAAGCTCCCGTTTATCGAAAATACGAGTTTTATTGATTTACCGAAACGAATATTGTATCGAAAATGTTGCGTCGGGACCCGCGCAGGACAAACCGTACGTCGGATCGAAAAAGTCGAAACATGGAAAATGCTCGGAATATTGCAATTAGGTTAGGAAGGAGTTCTCAGAAGAGTTTCGGGTTCTAAAAACATAAAAACAGATGACGTTGGTTGGTTCCCGTTTTTATAAAATAGATTTTAAATACCCGGAAAAAGATTTTATAAAATCCATATGATTCCTATAAATTCAAAAATCAACATAAAAATAATTAGGAAGATATGACAATTATCTATATTTTAGTTGGAACATATAAAAATTGAAATACTCAATCAATAATAATTTTAAACATCCAAACACATTTAACACTTAACAAATAATTCACAGAATAGATACTGAATACATATAATAATTATCTATTAGCAACAATAATTACACGATATATCCCGGATATTATACTATGTGGGAGTTCAAGTTGTACATGGACCAAATGAAAGAGGTAGTAATCTATTATATGCATGAATGGTAGGCATCTATTATATGTGTGCTTAAAATATTATATGTGCAGGTTTCACCAAATTGCTATGATTGGCTAATGCAAAAACCTAGGGTATAGTGGTCTAGGTCTACATTTAGGACCACCTCCCACAGTGATATGTTTGTTATCAATCATTATGAGGTATTCAACAGTAGTTTAAGCAAAATGAGGGACCTACCAACCATTACTCTATTAAGAGAATTGCATAAAGCCGTAATGAAGAAGATCCAGATCAGGAGTGACAAAATGGCAAATGCAAATATTATCATTTGCCCTAGTGCCCCGAAAAATTGACAAAGTAAGTTCCAAAACTTTCCCTAATGTCATTTGTCCTTATGTTATGTTTTTTAAACTTGTCATCAATCTTTACAGGTCTATCCATTATGCTGGAAATTGTGTGGTCACTTGGTCTGGAGGTTCTTCCTATAGTGTCACTTGCAGTGATGGAGGCCATGAGTTGGTGGTGAACTTGCTAAAGAGAACTTGTTCCTGTAGAAAGTGGCATCTCACAGGCCTTCCTTGCTATCGTGCATGTATAGCACTAAGGAATGAGCCTTGGGAAAATTACATCCATGACTGTTACAAGAAGGAGACCTATCTGCAGCTATATGGAAACATTTTGGAACCCATTGTTGGTCCAGAATTCTGGGATGATACCCCAGAACCAAAGCCATTGCCACCAACTGTGAAGATCCCTACAGGGAGACCCAAAAAGAAAAGGAACAAAAAGAATGATGTTCCTACAGACCCTACAAAGCTAAAGATGACTAATATAAAAGTTCATTCCACATACTGCAAAGCTCCTAGTCATAATCAAAAAAGCTGTACAACAAAGGTATAACCTCAACCTGCAAATTTAAACCTTATTTATTGTTATTTCATGTATTGATGATATGTGATATACTTGCAGAAATTTGATATGGCAATAAAGGCTGCAGCAGAAGGGAGAGATATTCCAGTTGGAAAAACCAAAGTCAAGTGTAAGAATTGCAGCAAAAAAGGCCATAACTCAAGGCCATGTAAAGTGAAGAAAACTCCACCAAACTGGTCAAGGCCAGAAACAGATGCAAGTGGAGGAAATACTGCTCCACATGAAGATGCAAATGAAGGTCAAGTTCCTGAACAAGTTCCAACATATGGGGATGTTGACCATGTCAGTCTTAAAAGCCTCCAACTTGCACAAAGGGGGAAGAGGAAGAGATTTTCTCATAACAAAGATGGTGGTGCAAATAAGGCACCTTAATGACTATTACTTCATGTTATGTCAATCTTAGATTTGTTTGTTTTAAGACTTGCAATTTGGTTTGGGATAACCATCTAGTACTCATGTAATGAATGGTTCTTTTGTTAAACCTATTGTATTTTGCTACTTGTTGCAGTCTAAAAATATTTGTTTGGTATATTTTTGTTCTTTCATTTAATTAGATGTTGTGTTTGTTACTTGTTACATGTTGTATTTTTATGTACACTTATGAGATATAGATGACTGCAAAACATAACTAAGGGTTGCCTTTCATTGAAAAAACCCACAATATATCATCCAAATAACATACTACACAACAACAACAACATTGTAAGTGATACACATTAACCACATGGTTGACCACATTTACAGCAACCCAACAACCAAATAAATCATCTTCATTCAACATCATTGCCAACTGGGCTAAACCAGGTATGAAAAACATACAGCAACAACGAAATACATAAACACTTCCACACTACACCATATATGGCTTTTACCAATACTTTTTTCTGTGTTACAAGCCAAAATGTTACCTAAAATGACTTAAAATTTATATAAGATGACATGTTTTTTTGATGTTATAGTAGAAGTCATCTGTTGTTACCTTAGGTAAGTTTAAATTTCTATGATAACATTAACTAAGGTGTTGCTATTGATCCTGAAAATTGTGTTACAAGAATTTATAAATTAGGCGGGCTAATTATTTGGGTTAACAGATTTCCAAAGTTTTGGGCGGCCAATATCCTAAAATTAACCCGCTCAAACCCAAAACTTACTATCTAAAAATAATTTACTCACAAAATAATCTCCCCACCGTCTCCTCAATGAAGCTCAATCTCTCTCCAAAACACAATCTCTCTCTCTCTCTCTCTCTCTCTCTCTCTCTCTCTCTCTCGCGTACATACTCGTATATACACAAATATATCTCAAAACATATGTAAAAGTCCCTGAATGGGCTTCACACCTTCATACCATTTCAATTAGGAATACATGTTGCTATAATTAGGGCTTTAAATGATTTCAATTAGTGTTTCACATTATTTTTGCAGGTATAAACCAAGCATCTTTTATATGATTTAATTAGTTGTTTATATTATTTTATTTTTTAGTTTCTTAAGCGATTTCAATTTAGGCTTCGCCTAAATTTTAAGTGTTGTTTTGTGCCTAAATTTTCAAGTACGTGTGTGTACTCTCTCGTGGAACTTTCTTTACCGGCCTCTCTTTCAAAATCCTCTTAAAATAAGGGCTGAATTTTTGGGCTTGTATATGTTAATGTAAATTACTCTAAGGTGAAATTTGTAGCAGATAATTAGCATTTTTTGGTATTCATTCACTCATAAGATATGTGTTCTACAAATTTAATCATTTTCGTGTAATGAGGTTTTATATAGATTGATAAATGCGTGATTTGTGAATTTTTATGTTAATTTATGTGGTTATTCTATTCACTAATATGTGTTAGTATCTCGCTCACTCGAGATTTAAAATTTAGGTGAGGACAAGATTTAAGTGTTTTAATTAACTATTTTGGGTGTATGCTAATATTGATTTGGGTTTTGTATATGATCAAGACAAATTAAGAAGAATGTCTCACAGGAAGTTTGAGCATCCTAGGCACGATTCTCTTGGATTTCTTCCTAGGTAGATGGATGCTCTTCATAGATGAAAGGGTATGAATTATTTTATATATTGGTTAATCTTTTATTTTTATGAGTCTAGTTCTTTATTGGTAATTGCAAACAGAGCTTCACCAGGTACTAATTCAATACTCACACATATTGATGAAGTTCTTGAATATATTGTGTTTAAGAAATTGTTGTTTATAGCTGCCAAAATAAAGTTAGGACTCGCCCATATGTTGTCTCCTTTAGTAGTAACCAGATAATTTAGATAAATTAAATATCAGAGATTCTGCAAAATAATTTTTTAATTCTTTTCTTGACAGATAGTATCATCTGTTGATTCATCTAGATAGACCCCTTAGCACCACCGAACATACATTATATGGAGTTATCACAAAAGAACATTTAGAATAAGGGAATCATGTAATCTGCCCTTTCTATGTCTTCTTTGATAGTTTTTGACTTTTCCTTTGAATTTTCATACTTTTGTTTTTTGCAGCGTGGTTCCAGTGAACTTGAAGCTGAGCCAATCGAAGTTAATGCAAAAAGTGTTAAATTGCAGTGTGGTTCTAGTAAACTTGTAGAATTTTAGCTTGTGTTGCATAAGGTATAATTTGTTTCCTTCTCTTGCTCAATTTGTTTTTTGTTTTCTTTTTCTAGCTTATTTTTTTCAATTTCCTTAAAAATTATAAATATCTTTTAATTATATGTGAATTTTTCCATTATTTTATCCTTGATTGTTATAAATTGGTTCCCACATACCAAACATGGGGGTGGGGGACTTGGGAAGTAGTAGTTGTGTAGGCTTTCTTAGTAAGGTAGAAAACATATACTTTTTCATTCTAGTAAAATTATGGAAAAAGGAAGAATGTAAATAGTTGGTCATACACCATGCCACACTACTAAGGTTCCATACGTATGTATGCATTCTAATTTGGTCCATGCACATAGTAACATACTAGTATATTTTTTACAGGTTTTATCAATCACATCTACATTCTTTTTGTTAGGCAGACCACAAAATCATATAAAAGGATGCTTAGTATTTAGTATTGTTCCTATTGGATAACGTAGAATACCTTAATTGAGTGGAAGTCAATAGAAATATCAGAAATAAGCTAATTTTTTGGCATTAAGATGTGGTTTTACCCTAAAGAATATGCACTTTCTATGTCAAACTATTGGCAATATTTAAGCAAACAATAATTTCCATAGTATTCTATTTTTTGAAATCAGATCTTAACTTTTCTTAACTTCCTCTTTTATCGCTCTCCCCCTCTCTTTCTCCCCCCCTCTCTCTCTTTATATCTCTCTCTCTCCCCGAGTTCAATTAATTGATATATGTATTTTAGTTTGTTTTTTTGACGCGGGGTTTTTAATTGAAAAATAAAATGCACTTGAATATATATTTATACTTCTGAGGTTGATATTGTTCATTAGGGTCTTTTAGTAGAAAAATATGCAATTAATCAATAGCACTTGCTGATAAAAGTTTGAGGTTCGTTCCAATACCTTGGTTTTTTTATTTTAGTAGTAAGCTTCTGCTAGGTATTTGTACGGAGTAGGAGTTGTGGGAATTAGATAAGATTGCAAGAGTATTTTTGCTAACAATATCTTGTAGAGATGAAATGGAAGTTACTGTCTAAAAGGAAAATATATGAAAACCTTAAACCCATGACCTATGTTCATATTTACATGATTTTTGTGGATTATGTTACCCATATTTTGAAATGCATAAATTTGTTATACACATAAGATAGGAAGTTAAGATTTGAACCCATTAACTTTGTCTATGGAAAGGGGGAGAGTAATAATACTTTCTATGTCTGCGTGAGAGTAGTAAGAACAGTTGGGAGTCCAACAACTAAGAAACATGACTCACTACACCATATATGGCCTTTACCAACAATTTTTCCTTTGTTACAAGCTAAAATGTTACCTTAGATGATAAAAAATCAATATAAGGCAATACTTTTTTAAAATGTTACCATTGATGGTATCTGGTGTTACCTTAAACATAATTTAATGTCTGTTGTAACTTGAATTCAGGTGTTATCATTGATCCTTAAAAAAATGTTACTAACTTTAAAAAAATAGGCGGTACTTTAATATTTTCACCCATAATTTAGGCGGTCAATCAACCCGCTCACACTAAAATTAACCCGCTTGTCAAAGATAAAAGTTTTTCTTATCAATCTAAAACACACTCTCTCACTCTCTTTCTCTCACTCATAGAACAATCACTCTCTCAACTTTTCTCTCCAAGATTTCTACACGAGTCTTAATCTAAACATGCTTAAATTATATAGGGTTCGTTTTGTAGAATTTGGGTCCAATTATGGATTCTCTCTACCAGTTATAGTTAGCAGTAGTGTTTGGTCTATACTAGTCGAGTTCGGGCCAAATTAGGTTTTCAATTGGGGCTTCGATACAAGAATCTAATCAGAGGTTTTGAAGATTATTGTTGGATCAGGGTTAAATCATGATTTTCAATTAAAGCTTGTTAGTAGTCAGGTACAAAACTTACTTTTAATTTCTGGTATCTTTTTTGTGTTTTTATTTAATTGAACCTGATTATTTGATTAAGCTGATTATGGAATTCGGTTATTTATTTTTATGTGTAACTTGTTTTGTAAATTTGTGAGTATCTGCCTATGGGCAGGGTCGAGGGGTGGTGAATCTGGATCTGCTGGGGGTGCCTCCTCGGTTTTCCTGGGCTCGGGAATATGGGTCTCAGAGCCGTCATCATAGGGGCTCCAAGGTAGTGGTGGAGGGGTAGGAGCTCTAACCACGAGGAGTGAGGGTAGGTGGGTACCAGTATACTCCACGATAACACCAACATGCTCCTGAGCAGGGGCCACAGCCTCCTCAGCTACTAGGACCTCATCCGGGTCCTCCTCATCTGAAATCTCAATCACCTCTGTCTCTGACTCCTCTGAGGGGTCCTCCTCATCCGCATCCTCCTTCTCAGGCTCCTCCTGATCCTCGGCACCTAGCAGTGCCTCATCATGCTCATGCTAGAACATCTCCGGGTCCTTCATCTCGTGCGCCTACACATTAAACGGGCTAAGTTACTATCATGATACTAATAAGAATTCCCGTAAGGGTTTTAACTGTCAGTGCTACTTTAAGTAGTCTGATTATGAACTTGGTAAGAATTCTTATTATCTCTGTGAGTTTATTATTATATCGTTGCAACATCTCTGAGGTTTATAACGCTTAGCTCTGATACCAATTCTGTAACACCCCCAGATCCGGGGTCGGGGATCCGTGTCGTCATGGTCATTCTTTCCATAAATATAACTTAATTAAAAATAAATAACCTCATGCTGTGACCCCACAATAACACACACCACAACACGTTATAGTCTCAGAGATGAAATTGAAATAAGTAAAGTCGTGGAAATCCATAAGTTAAAAGTTATTACAACCCAAAATGATTACTTAATAAGTTTACCTTTTGTTGCCATTATCCAACACAAGTTATATTTATACATAATTGATTCCCAAAAGTATAATGCCTGGTCTACGGATAGATCTACCTCTGCAGCTATGGCAGCTATGATATCAACGGGAAAATGCGGGACGCTTCCCACGCTCTTGCGCTGGGTTTGCTTGAGTCTGGACATCCTTCCTAACTGTTGTTGTGTGATGAAGAAATGAAGCAAGAGTGAGCATTACAGCTCGCAAGATAATATATAGTTTAATTAATAATGCAAGTATCTGGGTTGATAACTTACTGAAAATCTTTATCAAGTGTACGATAATTACTTACTGGATATAAGATTAAAGAAGTTGAAGTTAAAAAAAATACTTTAATATACTTATATCATTTTATAAAACTACTTGAACTACCATTGTTCAAAGTATAATATAATTTCAAAGGTTCATCACATAGATGAGACTACAAGATAAGATTTGAATAAATTCAATCTTTGAAATATCATTTGAAAGAAATGAAGTTACGAGATACTTCATTAAGTCCTTATATATATATACACATATATATATATACATCTCATACACTGTTCTGATATGGAAAGTATAAGCAGAATTGTCATTCCCAAGAATTTTGGAAAGAAGAAACTTTGGCATAAACCTGATATCTTGCTGATCAGGAAATGATACCAATTAAGTCACCTCTTCTACTAGTAGATGGATTAATTCCCCATTGGTCATCACCCTGGACGCATTAGGAACTTATGTTGGACTGCCACTCAACCACTTATGCTTTGATGGACTCCCATTGAGTCACTTACACTTTGATCGACTCTCACTGAGCCCATGTCGCCTATGCCAACGAATTTTGATTGGGCTTACTTCCCGAACGTTGGGAAAGTACTCAAATTCTTTTATCAAATTAGCAACTCGTTGCGCCAAAAATACACCACGGAGCCAGATCCCTTAGGTTTTGAGCGAGTATTTAAATCCCCTTTGAAAGAAAGATCTTAAATTTGAAAATGAGTTTTGGGATCCGCTCTAACTTTTAAAATCATTTTGAAGACTCGAAAACATTTTAAAGAATATTTAGAGTAATGATGATTTAATAAAATAAATTAGTCTCGATATGTTAGAAAATATCTGAATATTATTATTTAAATAATATTCCCATAAAGAATAATCTTTATAAAAATAATTGAAGTAGAAGTTTTAAAACTCATACTTGAAACGAATAATAAATAACAAAAGATATACATATACGAAAGTACGATCTTTATTTGAATAATCGAAAATAAGTTTGATTATTATTCAAAATAATGGAATATACCTTATTCGATTAATAGTTCTAGAAAACTATAGAATATATACTCGGGAACCTCACCTCCCGGTTTTAGGAAAATGTTCAACTTTGGGTCCCCTATACTAAGGGTATACGCAAATAATGTATATCTCTAGCATAGGTATTATGCAGTTTATAACAATTGTACCAGAAATGAAATATCAAGATTACAAAACAGGCATGCGTATATATATATATATATATATATCATATCAACATGCTCCAATATATCGCAAGACTTTGCTAATAATAACCATGCACTTATCTCAAGATAATGCATCAATATATTACATCACAACAACAGTATAACGGGTAGAAAACATGCCTGAGCGACTGGGGGTGGTAAAAAGGTCTGGGGCGAGTCTGGTAACCTATAAACAACATATAAGTTGGAATTAAACCACGGTCGCTTAAGATACTAGACTTTAACCAATTAGACCCTAACATTCGCTTTTGCACTTAACGATTCACATAAGTCGCTCGAGTACCCTCGACTCCACTATTTTTATAAAATTAATTGTTTAACTTTTTAAGGCGAATCTTTCGCGAATACTCTACCAGCTGACCAATTGATCTTACATAATTGTTTCGTACTCCAATTAGTCATTTAAGGACCTTAATCAAGGTTTCAAGGTAAAGCGAGGGGTAATGGTTCGCTCGCGAAATGCCGTTACTTAAAACGGTTGTTTCTCCTAAACAGTACATCGGATCTAAGCGAACTACATACCAAAACGAAGCTTACGATACGATCTAGCTAAACATGTCAAAGTTACAAATTGGTCAGTGAGGTTTCTGTCCCGAACAGTAAGTACAAACAGTTGAGTGAAAATGGGCATTACGATGGCTATGTTTACGCGATTACCAATATTTATACTACTCCAATTAACCACTAACCAACCCATAATAATCAATAAAAAAAACTTCATCCAAACCCTACCACATAAGTCCATAATCTCAAGGTTTTCCAACTCATTCAATCACAAACATGAGCTACTAACCATAACTTAAGATTCATTAACCATTAACCAAGATTCATATCCAAAATCACCACAAATCCAACCAAACTTTTAACAAACAAGGATCATGCTTCTCATATACTATATCAAGCATAACAACTCCTAAATACTCAAAAGTAAAGCTAGTGTAAGAGGGTTTACCTTCCTTGGTGAGTAGAAGTAACTAAGAAGTTTGAAATAGCCCTTGAAAGTCCTAACAAAAGCTAGATCTAACCAGAAACTAAGATCAAACAATTATAATTCTTGAAAACACTATTCACTTTCTTCTTCAATGATTTATTGAAAAAGATTGTGAAGGAATTTGTGGCTTATATTCCTCGGATAGCCATAACTAAGTACAAAGGACCTAGGAATTACCTTACAAAATAACAAAGCTTGGATCTTGAGTTTTGAAATTTGTTCTTGCTTGAAATGGGGGGGGGGCGAGAGCTTTTGTTCTTGGAAGCAAGAAGTCAACTTTTCTTTTTGTGTTATGAATTGTTTGGTTGCTTCTCTTTTACTTTGTTAATTAGAATTTACCATGGTAAAAAATACTTGGCTAATAATCAACCAACTCAAAATATCTACTAGTCATGCTTATGTCATCTTGATTGTGTCATCTTTTAACACATGTCTCCTCTTTGTGGTGTGATGACATCACCATCCACTAACCTTTTTGTTTAAACCTTAATTACTTGGCTAATGACCGCGTATCTGTTATACGGTTCGCTTAACTTTCGTTCTCGTTCATCATTTGAGGGATCATATCTGGGATCTTATTACTTGGGTTCCCTTAAACCTTTCTCAATATTTTATATTCCTTTTATAATCCTTTCTTATAATCCTTGAATTTAAATCCTTTTAATCATGTTACCTTATACTCAATTCTTTCGGTATCTGGTGGATTTTCGGGAAAAATCAAAGTGTTCGAATTTGGATTCTGACGACCTTTACATACACTCATGTACTCTATGGATTACTAATAAGATCTCAGAATATCAATAAAAGTACTCCTACATAGTGTGGCATGAAAAATTTCCTTAATCAGCAAAATCACTATTCATAAGGATTACAAAGAGTCCAAAAATTTGGGGTTATTACAGTATCCCCTCCATAAAAGGATTCCGTCCCGGAATCAGATAGAAAACAAATGGGGTACTTTTCTAGCATTGCGCTCTCTAGTTCCCAAGTTGACTCCTCTACATTATGATTCTGCCATAGTACTCTAACTAGCTTGATCACTTTGTTTCGAAGCACCTGCTCCTTTTTATCCATGATCTTCACTGGTTGCTCTAGATAAGTCAGGTCTGATTGCATGTCCACATGCTCGTATTCCACTATATGCTTGGCATCCCGATGATAATTCCTTAGCATGGACACGTGGAACATATTGTGAACTTGTTGTAGGTTCGGGGGTAGGGCTAGCTCATAAGCTAATTTCCCAATCCGTCTTGGTATCTCGAAAGGTCCAATGTATCTTGGGCTTAGTTTCCCTTTCTTTCCGAAACTCATCAATCCTTTCCAAGGGGATACCTTCAGCGGTACTAGGTCCCCTACTTCATACTCCTTGTCCTTTCGGGCTAAGTCTGCATACCTCTTCTGTCGGTCTTGGGCTGCTACAAGCCGTCCCCTGATTAGATCCACTATGTCTTTGGTCCTTTGGACCACTTCGGGTCCGAGCATCTTGCGCTCTCCCACTTCATCCCAGTATAAGGGAGATCGACACCTTCTTCCGTACAGGGCCTCGTAAGGCGGCATTCCGATGCTGGCATGAAAGCTATTGTTATAAGAAAACTCGATCAACAGCAAGTGATCATCCCAACTTCCTTTAAAGTCTATTGCACGGACTCTCAACATATCCTTTAGTGTCTGGATGGTCCTTTCACTTTGCCCGTCCGTCTGGGGATGGTAAGCGGTACTCATGATTAATTTGGTTCCCGCACATTCTTTAAAGCTCCTCCAAAATCTGGAGTCGAATCTGGGGTCTCGGTCTGAGACAATGGATGATGGGACTCCATGTCGCGTCACTATTTCCTTAAGGTAAATGTCCACCAGTCTATCGACTCTGTATCTCTCATTGATTGGAATGAAGAGAGTTGACTTGGTTAGTCGGTTTATAATTATCCATATGGCATTGTGATTGGCTTTCGTCCTTGGTAAGCTTACAACAAAATCTATGTCTATTTGTTCCCATTTCCATTCGGGAATCTTCAGTGGTCGTAAAAGTCCACTGGGTCTCTGGTGCTCCGCCTTTACTCTTTGGCAAGTCAAACATTTGCTTACCCATTCTGCTACGTCCCTCTTCATGTTGGGCCACCAATAATATTCCTTCAAATCCCTATACATCTTGGTGCTCCCTAGGTGAATGGAATACCTTGAACTATGGCTTTCATCCAAAATCTCGTCTTTAAGCTCTTGGACATTTGGAACCCAAATCCTGTAGGAATACCTCATTATCCCCTTATCATCTCTCTCAATATGGATCTCTTCTCCAGTCATTGACTCTCCGCCTTCATTCATCACTTTTTCTTGGCACAATATGATCTTTTCCAATATCTCTGGCTGCATCGCGATCTCAAACAGCTTTTCAGTTCCGGCTCCGCTTACCTTTACTTTTATTTCCATTTTCTCGAAATCCCTTATCAATTCCTCCGAAGACATTAACATTTTGAGTCTTTCCTTCCTACTAAGGGCGTCAACCACCACATTGGCTTTCCCTGGATGATAGAGAATCTCACAATCATAGTCCTTTATTAGCTCTAACCATCTTCTCTGGCGCATGTTGAGCTCTTTCTGCGTGAATATGTACTTGAGGCTCTTATGGTCTATGAAAATCTCGCACTTCTCTCCATACAAGTGGTGCCACCAAATTTTTAAGGCAAAAACTATTTCCTCGAGCTCAAGGTCATGAGTAGGATATCTAATCTCGTATTCCTTCAGTTATCTCGACGTATACGCGATCACCTTACCGTGCTGCCTAAGCATGCACCCTAATCCTATATATCACAAAATCTCCTTTTCCGTCCGGCAATGCCAACACAAGGGCCATCACCAATCTTTTTTTCAATTCTTGAAAATTGTTCTCGCATTTCTCTGTCCATTCAAACTTCTCTGTCTTACGAGTAAGTCGTGTTAAAGGGGTTGCGATCTTCACAAAATCCTGTACAAATCTACGATAGTAGCCGGCGAATCCTATGAAACTCCTTACCTCTGTGGGTATGGTTGGCCTTTCCCAATTTGAGACCGCCTCTATCTTGGAGGGGTCGACCAATACTCCTTCCTCATTGATCACATGCCCTAAAAACTGTACTTCATTCCGTCAGAATTCACACTTCGAGAATTTGGCATATAACTGTTCTTCTCTGAGTATTCCTAGAGCTATCCTCAAATCCTCTACATGTTCTGCCTCGGTCCTTCAGTAGATTAAAATATCATCGATAAAAACTATCACACACTTGTCCAAGTACTTCTTGAATACTCTATTCATTAAATCCATGAAAGCCGTTGGGGCGTTCGTTAATCCAAAGGACATTACCAAGAACTCATAGTGCCCATACCTGGTACGAAATGCAGTCTTTGGAATATCTTCGGGTTTAATCTTTAGTTGGTGATATCTAGTTCTCAGGTCAATCTTGGAAAAATAGACAGCATCCTTTAGCTGGTCGAACAGATCGTCTATTCTGGGTAGCGGGTACCTGTTCTTTATGGTTAGCTTGTCCAACTCTCGGTAGTCGATGCACAGCCTCATGGTCCCATCTTTCGTCTTAACAAATAATACTGGTGCTCGCCACGGAGACACACTAGATCTTATCATACCCTTATCCAAAAGTTTCTATAATTGGGTAGCCAATTCCTTTATTTCTAACGGGGCTAATCGGTAGGGTGCCTTTGAAATTGGTGCCTTCCCTGGGGCCAACTCAATAGCAAATTCAATCAATCTATCGGGTGGTAGTCCTGTAAGGTCTTGTGGGAATGCATCTTCAAATTCGTTGACTACCGGAATGTCTTGCAAGTTGGGCACTTCCTTTTGCTTGTCCACCACACAGGCTAAGTAAGCCTCATTTCCTTTTCGTAGCATCTTATTGGCCTGTGCCATGGTCAAAAATTTCTGCGTCTGCCTCTTCCCTCTAAATATGACTCATTTCTTCCCTGGGATATTCAACTTAAATTTCTTCCCTTTACAGTCTATCTGAGCATCATTGCTAGATAGCCAGTCCATTCCTAAAATTACGTCAAATTCCCCTAATTTAAAAGGAATTAGATCAACACTAAAATATTGCTCCCCTATGCCTAACTCATAGGCGAGGTGAATCTGGTTAACAGGGATAACTTCATGGTTGGCTATTTCTACTTGTAAGGGTTCTAACAAGGGTTCATCCTTAAGTCTTAATTTATGTGCAAAGTCCCTCGATATAAAGATTTAGTTGCTCCCGAATCAAATAAAATATTTACACTGACTGAATTTAGAGAAAGGGTGCCTGTTGTCACATCTGAGTCTTTCATAGCATCTTGAACTGTCATGTTGAAAGTCCTTGCAGTTGGTGGCTTATTGGAGGCAGCCCTGCTTGCTCGTGAAGCTGCTGGTTTGTTCATTGGGCATTCCCTCTTCCAATGACCCGGGCATCCATATTGATGACAAGTGGTGGTTGGAATGACGGCGGGGGTTGACGAAGGGCACTTGGTTGAATAGTGACCCTCTCGACCACACTTAAAGCAGGTTACTGGCTTCCCCTTACAATCCCCTGAATGCATCCTTCCATAAATGTTACATGCTAGTAATGGGGGTCGAGACTGGTTGGAATGGGACACTCCTGATTTATGGCCACTCTGGCTCACATTCACACTCATCAGTCGCCTAAACCCAGCACTCCTCCCTGGGAGGGACACTACTCCTCGGTTAAACCTATTTGGGAAGTTCCCTCCCACGGAACCTCCGCCCATACTTATGCTCTTCCTTTTTATGCCATTCTTCTCTCTTTCCTTCTGCATCTGTTCACTTCCGGCTTCTGCAATTGTTGCCTTCTGCACTAGAGTGGCATAGTCTGTAAGCTCGAGGATTGCCACCCTATTCTGAATCCACTATTTAAGTCCCTACTAAAACCTCCTAGCTTTCTTCTCCTCGGTATTCACAAACTCCGGCACAAACCTTGATAACTCAGTAAATTTATCTTCGTACTCTGCTACAGATATGTTATTCTGCTTTAGCTCCAAGAACTTGAGCTCCATCTGATTCTCCATAAACCTCGGGAAATATTTTCCCAAAAATAATTGACTGAAGCTCTCCCAGGTTATGATAGCATCTGTCTCCATGTTTTTCTTGGCCTCTCACCAGTAGTTGGCCTCTTTCTTTAGAAGGTAGGTAGCAAATACAGTCTTCTGTGCCTTATCGTTACTCAGAATCTCAAAGGATTTCTCTAATTCCTTTAGCCATGCTCTTGCCTCAACTGGGTCGGCTGATCCGTGGAACTCGTGGGGCTTAAGGGACTTAAAATCCCTAAAAGAGTTTGCCACAACATTGTTATTTCCTTGAGGGGGTGGGTTGGGTTGACGTTCCAAGTTCTGCCTTAGTAGTTGCATGAACTGTCCCATGGAATCCATGCCTGGGTTTGCTACCTGTTGCTCAACCTCAGCTTCTCCTTCTTCAACCTCCATTTCAAATCCTCCAATATCAAATGTTTCATCCTCCGCTCCATACTGGGAGTCATCCTGTTCAACATAATCCTCATCTTCCTCTTCAATGTGTTCCTGGTTTCTACCATCTTGGTTATGGCTTCCCTGGTCCTCAAACCCAGGGTTCGCCCTAGTTCTAATCCTTCTTGGCAGCATGATACTGATAAATTTTGGAAAATTCAATGTTAGGTCACAGTCATACACATAAGATTGTACCCTGCATAGTTGCTATAATGGGGAGAACGTATCTCGCAATTCTATTATAATATGACAGTTCTAATCACAAGAACTGCAATAATAATAAAGATAAAAACAGTGATCTCGTCACCAAGGAACTGAACTAAAAGAAATAAATATATACATAATGCGAGAAATACATAGTTCGATCTGGTCAAAAGTAGAATAGTGCTATAGTCATCTGCCCAAAAGTGAAATACATGAGTCTATCTGTCTAGTCAGAGAAAGGGATACTATATACAAGTCAACTATAACGGAAAACTGGCTCTTACTATGGCCTCAACTAACTAGACAACTAGACTACCACATCACTGGTCCTGAATCATTCACAAGAATGGGTCAACTCCCACACTCTCTTCATCGCACGACGGAAAAAGTAATCATCCTACCTCCCGGATATCCTGCCATGTCTGTCTCCAGGAAGTGATCGGAGTCTGGCACGGGCCATAAGCTCTATCCCAGTCAGCTCTCTCCTCAGAGATTGGGGTATGGAAGCTCTAGCCTCATGAGCCCATGCACGTCTACCGGCTCTATCTGAATCTAACTCTCTCCTAGCCTCATCCAGCCGGGCCTCCGCAACAGCCAATCGCGCCCTCAGAACATCCTTATCATAGCCATGAGCTAACAAAGACTGCCTATGGGCAGGGTAGAGGGGTGGTGAATCTGAATCCGCTGGGGGTGCCTCCTCGGTCTGTCTGGGCTTGAGAGTATGGGTCTCAGAGTCGTCATCATAGGGGCTCCAAGGTAGTGTGGAGGGGTTGGAGCTCTGACCACGGGGAGTGAGGGTAGGTGGGTACCAGTATACTCCACGATAGCACCAACATGCTCCTCAGCAGGGGCCACAACCTCCTCAGCCACTGGGACCTCATCCGGGTCCTCCTCATTTGAAATCTCAATAACTTCTATCTCTGACTCCTCTGAAGGGTCCTCCCTATCCACATCATCCTCCTCAGGCTCCTCCTGATCCTCGGCACCTAGCATTGCCTCATCATGCTCATGCTCGAACATCTCTAGGTCCTCTATCTCGTGCGCCTACACATTAAATGAGCTAAGTTACTATCATGATACTTATAAGAATTCCTGTAAGGGTTTTACCTGTCAGTGCTACTTTAAATAGTCCGACTATAAACTTGGCAAGAGTTCTTATTATTTTTGTGAGTTTGTTATTATATCGTCGCAACATCTCTGAGGTTTATAACGCTTAGTTCTGATACTATTTCTGTAACACCCCCATATCCGGGGTCGGGAATCCGGGTCGTCACGGTCATTCTTTCCAAAAATATTACTTAACTTAATTAAAAATAAATGACCTCATATTGTGACCCCATAATAACACACACCACAACACGTTATAGTCTCAGACATGAAATTGAAATAAGTAAATTCGTTGAAATCCATAAGTTAAAAGTTATTACAACCCAAAATGATTACTTAATAAGTTTACCGTTTGTTGACATTATCCAACACAAGTTATAATTTTACATAATTGATTCCCAAAAGTAGAATTCCTGGTCTACAGATAGATCTACCTCTGTAGCTATGGAAGCTATGATATCAACGGGAAGACACATGACGCTTCACACGCTCTTGCGCTGGGTCTGCTTGAGTCTGGCTATCCTTCCTAACTGTTGTTGTTTGATGAAGAAATAAAACAAGAGTGAGCATTACAGCTCGCAAGATAATATATAGTTTAATTAAAAATGCAAGTATCTGGGTTGGTAACTTACTTAAAATCTTTATCAAATTTAAGATAATTACTTACTGGATATAAGCTTTAAAGAAGATGAAATTAAAAAAAATACTTCATTATACTTATATCATTTTAGAAAACTACTTGGACTACCACTGTTCAAAGTATAATAAGTTTTCAAAGGTTCATCACATAGATGAGACTACAAGATAAGACTTGAATAGATGCAATCTTTGAAATATCATTTGAAAGAAATGAAGTTACGAGATACTTCATTAAGTCCATATATATATATCCACATATATATATGTTAGATATATATATATACACCTATATATGTTAGATATATTTTTGATGTCATGTGTAATGATGATTTGTGTTTAGTTTTCATATCTTAACTAACAGGACAAATCAGGACTTAACTGGAAATCGGTACTTATACTGAAGTCAGGACTTAAGATATCAGAACTTTAGTTGTCAGAACTTAAGTTGTCAGAACTTAAGTTATCAGAAGATATTTATCAGGAGATAATATCAGGACTTAAGGAGACTTTCAGATAAGGAAGGCGGCTGATTGAAGGAAAGAAGTTCGAGACTAAAACAAGAAGAGATATGCATGAAGAAGAATTCTATGAAGAATAGAATACTTGGAAAAAAAGATAACTAGTTGATATATTTTAGGATACAGACTTATGTTCGATATCAATTAGAAGATTATCTTGTAATTGTGTGTCTATATAAACACAACATAGGGTTTACATTATATGTGTTATATTATTCGAGAATATTATTCATTGTAACCCTAGCAGCTCTCGTGATATTTGTTCATCACTAAGAGAGGACGGTTCCATTGTAATACTGTTTTATTAATAAGATTATTTTGTATTTCATATTTGTGTTCTTAATTCGATTTGATTGTGCTAGACACTGTATTCAACCCCCTTCTATAGTGTGTGTGACCTAACAAGTGGTATCAGAGCAATCTGTTAACATACATACAGTAAAGAACCAAAAACAATCATGTCTGAAGAAACACAAACTCTAACCAAGCCCACCAAAACTGAAGAAAATCCAATGACTCAAATCCATAATCGATATGAGACTATTAGGGTTCCCATACTGAAACCTTCTGAGTATCCCATATGGAAGGTGAGGATGTCTATATTTCTGGAAGCTACAGATCCAGAATACCTTAACAGAATTAATGAAGGACCACATAAGCCAACCAAGCTCTCTGTTGTAGTTGTAGATCAGCCAGCACAGACTATACCAAAGGAGAAAAGTGAATATACAGCTGAAGATATCTTGGAGACAAGATATCTCACTGAAGAGGAGATATGGGATGCCTTGGAGACAAGATGCCAGGGAACTGATACAATTAAGAAGAATAGGAGGACTATACTCACTCAAGAGTATGAGCACTTTAACTCAAAACCTGGCGAGTCATTAACTGGTTTATATGACAGATTTGTCAAACTCTTGAATGATCTGTCACTGGTGGATAAGGAATATGATCTTGAAGATACTAATCTTAAATCCTTTTAGCTCTTCCTGAAAGTTGGGACTTGAAGGAAACTACTATAAGAGACAACTATGCTCTTGATGAAACTACTCTTGATGAAATTTATGGTGTGCTTAAAACTCATGAACTTGAGATGGATCAAAGAAGCAAGAGGCATGGGAGAAAGTCAAGGACAGTTGCTCTTAAGGCTGGGGAGGAATCTCCTAAAGTGGCTGTCTCAAAGAAAGGCAAAGGAAAGGCTCTCATCACAAAGTCTGATACTGAGTCATCAAGTTCTGATAGTGATGAGGATTCAGAAACTAAAAGTCTATCTGAGATGGATGCTGATGAAGAGATGATGAAATTGTGTGCTCTTATGGTGAAGGGTATCACAAAGATAGCTTACAGGAAATTCAGAAGGGGAAAGAAGTTTTCCTGGAAAAGTGGAAGTTTTGATAAGAAGGGATTCAGAAAATCTGAAGGCAAAGCTAGAAAGTCTGGTAGAGGAGATTACTCAAATGTTAAATGCTACAATTGTGGTGAGAAAGGCCACATATCTCCTGACTGCAAGAAAGGAAAAGGTGACAAAGGCAAGGCACTTGTCACAAAGAAGAAAAGCTGGACAGACACTTTAGATTCTGAAAGTGAGGTGAACTATGCTTTGATGAGATCTCACTAGATTTGTTAAAACTACGATGATATATTAAATCGATTTATTTTCCATTTTTCACTTTAAAAAAATTAACTTTTTATAAAGAATTCTTTTAGATTAGCAATATTCATTGATCAAGATAATATAGTACAAATATTTTGAATTATTTTAATATATTGTATTATTCAAATAAAAGTTATATCTATATTATATTGTAGCATTTGATTCAATACATTTTATATTATTTAATGAAAAAAAAACATATATTGTTCAATAATTTGATAGAATGAACCGGTTCAACTGATATTTATAAAACTTTATCGAACTGAAAATTTTTAATTTTAGAAGAATAATATAAAATGTTATCAAATTATTATATGAAGAAATATTAGAGTCGTAATGAAAGAAAATTAAAAACGGTTTAAATAACGATATAAATACATTTTTTCTTTCGAATTCTTGAAAAAAATCATGAATATCAATAATAAGTCTTAAAAATATATAATTCATTTGTATGTTACAACCATGATTGATACCCGGTTGCGTAAAAAATAGATATGTATTGTTTGTCAGTGATAATGTGAATACCATATATTAATTATAGCAATTTATTTATTACATAATTTTAATTTTTGAATAATTATAAATGCATGTTATTTAAGTGATCAATTAACTCACTAGATGTTAATAATGATTATACATGTACATAAATCAGATATTTAGCATATAAATAATTGAAACCATCATAATTTATCATAATTTACTAAGAGATGTAACATACAATAATTTACATGCTAACACACACACGTACATATAACTTAATCTTACTTTTTTAACAGTAGTGTAAATAAAAAACTAACATTTTCCTATACATACATACGTTGAATTTCAAAAACTAATATTTTTCATTAAAATCAACTTTAATATTAACAATAATGTAAATTTTACATTATTGTATATTATGATTGCAAGTCATTCTGACTTCAGTTATGCATTTATTATTTTTTTAAATTGAGTAAGTTAATTACAAGTTGTAGTGAACTCAGTAATAATATAGAGCAGTACATATAGTTTATTTAAATAAAATTCAAGATTTTGGTAAACTCTGTATTCAACATATATGTTAATTTTTAGCTTTTTATTTATAAACATACTAACGGCATTCTACAAATTAAGTTTAATCGTTTCGTTTTAAACGTACACTTACTACCCTGTTTATATTCATTCATTTAATATAAAATAATGGGTAAAAAATATAATATAATAATAGTTGAGGGGATATTCACTCCTAAAACTGAGGAAGCATTCGAAACTCCTAATGTTATAGAGGGGGACATGGAGCTTGTTGGAGAGAAATTTTATCTCCATTTCTTCAAAATTTGACTCAAGAGCCTATATAAGGATATTGTTGGAGTTGTTCTACAAACATTATAATTGTATTATGCATAAAAAAACTCTAGAAACTCGCACGGCTTATTATGCTAGTTTATACTTTTAACTCTTACCACTTAATAAATTTCATAAATTATCACTACCCTGACGTCCAAATATTTTAGTGTCAAAGCACTTAATGAATTTTATAAACTATCATTTTCTATACTAACATCCAAATTTTTTAAGTGGTGCATGTTTCTGTTAAGTCTGTGTTATTTAGGGTAAGGGTAAAATAATCTTTTCATTCCCCTGTCAAATTTTTCCATCCCCGTAATAATCCCCGTCCCCGCGCCAGCAACACCTAACTAACCCTCAAGCCTTGTTTGGATTGGGGTTAAAGAGGGAGGGGTTGGGTTGGAATATGTTAGAGTAGTCTAGGTTGGATTTTGTTAGGTAATGTTGAACTTTTGCCTCATTTGGATGTAGGGGTGAGTGAGTGTAGCGGTTGAACCCTTGTCATATTTGGTTTGGGATTGTAATAATGTTGGTTTTTATCATATATAAAATATATATTAAAAATTTAGTGAATGATTTTAGATTTATCTAAAAAATTTAACTAAACTTTAGAAAAATATTTTAAGAAAATTTGAAAATTTTCAAAAAGAAAAACAATGAAAAAAATTAAATATTTATAATCAAGGAATTATAAATAGAGAGCCGGAGGGAAACGAGAGAGGGGAAACGAGAGGGATGGACAGAGAAGAAAAAGGGAGGGAGGGTGAGAGAGAGTGTTCCTTGAGATGTCAAGGTCAGAGAGAGTGATGCCGATCAGCGGGAGTAATTAGAAGAACGATGCATAAAAAAAAGTAAGCTGCCAACACCCCAATCCGGGGTGTTTAAAAAAGTTTAGTTTTTGTATTGCAAATTAACTCCTTTCAACCCTTACGAAGTGCTCCCAAATTTTTTATGAAAGAAGAGAACGGAAGAGAAGAGAAAGGAAAAGAAGGGAAGCAAAAAAATTTCTTTAAGATGTTTCCAAGTTATTCCTTGTAAATGAGAGAAAATTTTAAAAATATTGATTTGGAGGGAAATATATTGAAAAGGATTTGAGAGCTTCTCCCCAAATCATCCCATTTTTGGGAAGAAACTTTTGGGTGGAAAAATTTGAAAATTTTCTCTCCCTATCTTTTCTCTTCTCTTCTAAAAAAACTCAGGAGCACGACTATGAAGGAAAATTATAAAAGTTTATTTTTTGTTCTTTTCTTTTCTCTCCTGATTTGAACTCGGGAGTAAAACGTTAATGAACCCTCCCAAAACCCAACCCATGCTTTGACAAATTTTCCCAAACGTGGCTTTCATGAGCCCTTCCCAGCCGAGCCCAACCCACTCCCTTCCTACCCCCATCCAAATACAGCCTTAAAATCCCTGGTCAGATTCTCTAACTTCTATATTTACAAGCACCAATCCCATAATTTTTTTATTCCTTTTATAATCATTATTTTTCAAAGAAATATTATTCGGAAACGACGATTCTATATCATTTTTCACACTTGTTTCGGCTACCAACATTTACAGCGGGAAATCTAGGTGGGTTTTAGTGTACAGTTTTTAAGGAGTTTAACATTTAATCAAACAACTGGGGGCATGATGGATGTGGCCAAACAACTGGGGGCATGATGGATGTAGCCGATATTTGTATTGAACAATGCCATAACTTTATGGAAATCAGGGACCCTTTCACTTGGTCTGATAAATTTTATTCAAACTACTAAGACATTGGACAAATCATGAAATGTTGGGCTTCGCTATAATCTAAATACTAAAATGGAAAATTTTAATGTTGCTGATGTGGTCTGTTTAAGCGCTTAGTAACAAATTTTATGGTTGATAACTAGATATAGAAGTCATATCATATGTATGTAAAGGAATAAAATTAGTAAAATTAACGCTTGTATCATGCATTTAAAAGTATAAGACTGAAATACCCTCCTTTTTATAGACGGAGTTACACAAATTTAACAGAAACACGCACATTATAAATATTTTGTAGTTCTAATATTATAATTGAAAGTTTTTGAATTTCATCTGATAGTCAAAGTATAAGTATACAAAGTGTATTTTACTCTTAAATTTTGAGAGTATGGAAATAAAGATGAAGCAAATAATTTTTTTTTTAATTTTAATGTTGTCAAACACGACATTCTAGATATTTGGATATGCCATAACAAGTTCACATTTAGATGTTTTCTTCGTTTGATAAAATATTCGCAGTGAATAACTAAAAACAACATATTAAAAATCAAGTTTTTCTATCTTATTCTCTTTGATGTAATATTTACATAAGCTCATTCTTCTATTTTTTTGTAGATCTTTGATATTTGCTTAAGTATTATGTTAACTGTCTATGGATCTGCTATGCTGATCGGAGCTTTGTCATCCTCTCCACTGAATAAGCTCGTAACTGTAAGTCATATCTAGCTCATATTCTTGTGTGGACATCTATGTAGATTTATGTTTGTTTAAAAGCAAGTCATAAATACATATATTTTTTAATTTATAATTTACTCATAATATATTTCAAAGCAACCATGTACATAAAAGTTGATATGGGGAAAAAGTAAACACTAAAGACATAATTAATGTTGTAATAGTTATGTCTGGTTTGACCCAAAATTTCATTGCCGTGACTCACGATGACCGTGGACGAAGTAGTTCATGGTCAACGCACACAGCGATCATAGACGAAGTACGTAGTTCATGATCAAGGCTCACGACAACCATGGATGAAGTAGTTCGTGGTCGTGGCCCAATACAGCCAAAACCCAAGACTTGTTGTCCAACTTGAAAATTAACTCTGGTAAGGAGGGATCTAGAACCTACCACCTTAATGAGTCCTACTTAACTTCTGAGTTGGAGTCTTGTCCACCAAATCTCCCAACCTAAGTCTAAAATCGTAGACACAACCTCTATATAAAGGTCTCTATCCCTGATTCTAGAACTACGTCTTGACTTGATTCTCTACAACAAAGGGATATGTAGGCACCTTGTGAGGACCGATTAGTCTCGAGCACAAGTGCATCCATTGAAATTCAAAACTCACAAACCGTATATGGGAAGCATGAAGAATATAGTCACGAGTAACAAAAACGCAGGCAATAAGAAGCGAGAAATAGAGCAGGAGTACGATGCCAAGGACAAATATCCATGAACTGGAAAGAACTTTGACTCTGCTTCAAGGACCGAGGTTCACTAATTATGAAAGGTTGAATGCTCCTAGGAGCCAAATCTTGTTAGAGATTAAGAAGGACAAGGACTTCAGATGGACAAAGCCACTAACGGGAGACCTCGTAGACCATGGAGCCTCCATGGATATTCTCTTTTACGACACATTTTTAAGGATGGGCTGCAATGATTTTAACTAACCCGGGGCGCACCCACATATGGATTTAATAGAGTGTAGTGCAAAGTCGAAGGAGCAATACAACTTCCATGACTATTGGAGAAGACCCAAGAGAGGCCACATAGATGTTGAACTTTCAAGTTGTCAACGTAGAAGAGACCAAAAGATGGCTCGAAGTTGTTATGTGGCTGCACTAAGGCCTGATGGAACTGTGGGGCAGGTCCTCCCAATGAAAGACATGGTTGTTCAAGAAAATGACAAATGTCGCAATTCCCCTGGACCCATTAAACCTAGACACGGTCACCTATGTTGGTGCATCATTCAAAGAACCCTTGAAGGGACGACTAAAAAAGTTCTTGCAAGAAAAAGGTGATGTATTTGCTTGGACAGCAGCCGACATTACAGGGATTGAGTCCAACCTAACAACTCATAAGTTGAACGTCGACTCAACTCGGAAGGCAGTCAAGCAGAATAAGAGGACTTACGCCTCTGACAGGCTGGAAGCCATTAAGCAGGAGGTTGAGAAGCTCTTGAAAGCTGGATTCATTTAAAAGTTTAGTTCTTTAAATGGTTGGATAACCCCATAATGGTCAATAAATCCAACAAAAAGTGGAGGACGTGCATCCACGTCACTGACTTGAACGATGCATGTCATAAGGACTACTACTGCTATCAAGGATTGACACATTAATTAATTCCATTGCAGGGCATGAGATGTTACCTTCATGGATGCCTTAAGAGAATACAATCAGATTAAGATGCACAAAGATGACACCCACAAAGTATCTTTCATTACTATTTTTGGTGTCTTTTTCTATCTTGTTATGGATTTTGGACAAAAGAAATCAAAAGTCACATATCAAAGATTGGTGAATAAGATATTTGCCAATCTAATTTGGTAAAACCATGGAGGTCTATATCGATGACATATTAGTCAAAAGCCTAGCTAAGGATGACTACATTGATCACCTCTGAGAGGCATTCGAAGTGTCGAGGCACCATGAAATGATATTAAACCCCATCAAGTGCGTCTTCGGTGTTGGGTCTTGAGAATTTTGAGTTATATGGTCTTGAAAAAAGTAATCGAGGCAAACCCCACAAGATCATAGAAATCCTAGACACGAAGCCTCCATACTTCATAAAGTTAGTTCCACAGCTAACGGGAAGAATTGCAGCCTTGAGAAGGTTCATCTCCAAGTCAGGATAAAAATGCTTACCATTCAAGACCTTGAAAAAGATGAAGAATTTTGAATGGACAGCTGAGAGCCAATAGGCCATTAAAAAGTTTAAGAAATACATGATTTAAGTCCCGTTGTTGGCCAAACCGAGTCTCGAGAACATCCTGTAATTATACATTGAAGTTTTTGAGTAAGCGGCAAATGTCATCCTAGTGAAGGAAGAACACAAGTCTCAAAGGCACATCTACTCAATGAGCAAGATGCTTTATGGAGCAGAAGTGAACTAATCCACTACTGAGACATTTGCACCTTCTATGATAACAACCTTGAAGAAGTTGCGACCCTACTTCGAGCCACACAATATGAAGTCCTGAGTCCTGACGAACCAATATTTGAGGTACATCTTTCACAGCCCAGAAGCCAGCGGAAGGCTCATCAAATGGAAATTGAGTTGAGTGAATTTGACATCAAGTATAAGCCTCGGCCAGGCACAGGCACTATAAGACTTCGTGGTTGAATGCACCAGAAATAACCAAGAAGTCTGTGGGCAAGAGATAGTAACCCTAGAGAACAAAGAATAAGAAGACACGGAAGAAGAAGTTCTAAGAAAATATTGGCTTCTCCATCTTGACGGAGCGTCCACAATAAAATCTAGTGGAGCAGGCCTAGTCTTGCAAATCCATGATGGGTTCTTGATCGAACACGCTCTAAAGCTGGATTTCTCGAGAACAAACAATGAAGGGGAATATGAAGTTTTGATAGCCGGGTTAGGCTTGACTAGAGCCGTGAGGGACAAGAATATTAAAATCTATGGAGGCTCGAGGCTAGTAGTTGCCCAGGTTAATGGAGTGTTTAAGTCCAAGAACGAGACAATGGCAAAATACCTGAGAGTCATGAAAGGCATACTAACTCAGTTTGATGAGTGGTACACGGAACAAGTTTCAAGGGAAGAGAACACTACCGTTGATGCACTACTTAAGTTTGCCTCATCTGAGATTGAGAACTATATGAGAAGTATCTACTTCAAAGTCCTGAGGACCCCCACCATAAACATCATAAACTTGATTGCACCAATTGGTGTAACAATTTTTTTGATTGATCCTATCAAGGCTTACCATAAAACTAGATGGCTCCCTGATGAAGCCCATGAATCACGCAAGTTGTCAGTGAGAGCGTTGAGATATTCTTTGATTGAAAGCCTTCTTTATAAAAGGTCTTTCTCCATCCGCTACTTGAATTGCTTAAGACCCCTATAAGTAGATGAGGCACTCAAGAATGCTCATGAGGGAATTTATGTAACGCACTTGGGGGCAGAGCCCTCATCCACAAGATAACCCGATTAGGATTCCATTGGTCGATAATGTTGGTTGATGCTAAAGCTTATGTAAAGAAGTATGACAGATGCCAGAGGCACATTCTTATACTCTGATAAACCCTAAAAAGGATAACATCGATCAACTGCCCTATCTATTTTGCAATGTGGGGAATGGACATACTTAGTTCTTTTTCTGTAACATCAAAACAAAGAAAATTTATTGTGGTAGCAATCGACTACTTCATGAAGTGGATTGAGGCTAAGGCACTAGCTTAACTACCAAACATATTACATAATTTTTTTGGGAAAATATGGTAGACATATTTGGAATCTCACGCATCCTTGTCACGGATAATGGCGATGATTCGACAATGAAGAGTTCAAGGAATACTGTAATGACAATAACATAGAACTTCACTTCACCTCGATTGCCCTTCGATGGGAAAACGGGCAGGTGAAAGTCGGCAATTGAATTATCCTTGATAGACTAAAGAAAAGGGTTTAACACTCAAGGAACACTTGGGTGGATGAGTTACTACTATACTATAAGCATATCCAAGCACTTGCAAAGTTATGACTAAGGCTAACCCATTCATGTTGACTTATGGAGCTGAAGCAATGGTGCCCTTGGAATTACCCTTGCATCACCAAGAGTAGAAGCTTACGAGCCAGAGACTGACGAAGAAGGCATGAGGCTAGCCCTCAACCTAATTGATGAGGTCAGGGATAAAGATAATGTTTATAATATGGAGCATCAACAAAGAGCCTCCCGCTTCTATAATAGATGGGTTAAAAAAGGTTCTTTCAACAAGGAGACCTGGTCTTGAGGAATATTGAGGCATCAGGAGTTGGGGTGAAAGGAAAACTGGCCCCTAACTGGGAAGGATCTTACAAGGTCAAGAAGATACTAAGACGAGGATTCTACAAGTTGGAAACCTTGAGCGGTTGCACTTGGCACGCTTCGAACCCAAAGGTTTATTATGTCTAGAGCATACAAGACATGCTCCTAGTATTTACTAGTAAATGTATGAATAAGGTCGATGAAACCATTTTTCATTCTATGTAAGGGTTGAACCCATTTTTCGGGATATTAACTACTTATGCAAGTTTGCTTTGATTACCTTGTCTACCAATTTATTTATGTACGAGATTCTACTGAATGCAAGTCTGAAATGACCAAGTACCAAAAATAAAATAAAAGTGAATTATCAAAAAAATACTGCAGGGATAAGTAATCTCGAAGGATCATAGGTCAAGTCCCGAAGGACAGTAAAGTAACAAACCCCAAATATTCAAGTCCATGATGGAACACAAATAAAAACTAGATAAGTAAATCCACATATGATAAATATAACCATGCAAGGACACAACATCACTTGTCCAAAGAATCTCCCTCCTTTTCTTCGATGTCAAACCTCTTGTTGACCTCGTCCGACTCCTCGGGAGAAGAGGATGAAGCGCTGTAAAAAGACATGTAAAATAAAGTTAGTGATGAAATATAAAAATTGGATGGCTATAAAAGTCGGACCAGCCTCACATAAAGGCCTTAGGCCACTCTGAAGAGTTTGATCAACCTCTCATAAGGGCCTTAGGCCGATCATAATAGTATGATCAGCCTCCCGGGAAGGCCTTAGGATGATTGGAAAGGTCCGATCAGCCTCCCCGAAGGGTCTCCAACCGCATGGAATCTTTCTCTTATCCACAGTTTCTTATTCACAGACCGACTGGACTCGAGAACTTTTCATTCATATCCTTTTGCTGGTTTCTCTTATTCACAGTTTATTACGAATCTGTTATTACCATGCACGCACTTATATTATATGTATTGATCGCAGATTGTGATAATGATCTCAAAGCTATTATTATTTATTATCCGTGACTAATACATCTGTCTATGCCTATTTGTTGAGTAACAGATCTATGAATAATAATACAGCGAACAATGCGATGAACACGACGGCTGATCCCAACACACAGATCGGTGGATCTGATGGGGTTCACCAACAGGCGCCTAACCCTAATGCACATATCGTACTATCTGATGGGGGTTAGACACCTGTTGGACATGTGCCTTAGGGACATGTGCCTGTGGGACACACTGTCATTGGACAATTTAGTATGCCTTTTGGATAGACATCGGCATGATTCGTTCTTCCGATTATACATGCGGTGCCTAATGGTGTGCATACGATTGGAAATACCTTTCGCGGATTGAATGGAATCTTTAAACTCCCATTAGAGCCCTTGGCTCTCTTCTTCCCAGACACAAGGCACAAGCTCTCCCAATAATACGGAAACTTTTGGAAAAAAATAAATACCCTTAATAGAAAGGCCTTTAAGGCCTGCTTTAATAAGCTTCCTTTTAGTCATGAAGACCTGATAGTGAAATTGCTCTATATCTTCAACGAGTCAATCACTCTTAAGTATCAAGGTCATGTATTAAGTGTGAATTGTCTTGTACATGGTTAAAGCTTGTCCTCAAAAACTGAACCCATTTTTCTAAACATCTGACTTGATAAAGAGAAATTCTTGATGATAAAGGTACTCCTAAAATGCATAAAGATATGTCTAACTGATGACATGCCAGCATAAAAATAATGATCGTCCTCCAAGATTTTTTATACAGCTGAAAAGGGTAAACCTTGATCTCAGCTAATAAAAAATGGGATAGACCATGAAGCTCAACCTAGCTTCGAGGGCTCTTTTAAATATACAAAATTTCACGTGATCCCACTTATAAGATTTGTCGCTATAAATTGGCTTATAAACTTTAATTCAACTTAGAAAGCTACATTGTTTCTTGAGTTCACTCACATCCGACACACTCATCTTACATGAATGATAGAAGGAGTCGAGATCAGTATAATTCGGGAAGGCATCCGCCATCTCATCCAATTTTTTTTCTTCAGAATATCAAAGCGAGGATTAAGAAAAAAGGGTGGAACAGGAACTCTACATTAAGCAGATATATCCTTGCCTCATTTAGCCATCATCTCGGCCATGAAGACTAGTGGTGATTGAAAAATTTCAAACATCTTCGAAAACTTGAACCGAAAGTGGCTTCTTAATTGGAAAAATTTAAGAGAGTTTAACATAAATGAATTTTACATGAAGGTTCATCATGAATACGAACAAAATAGTTTGTAGTCGAGGCCCATCACGAACACGAGCGAAGTAGTTCATGGTCAAGGTACGTCATGAACACGAATGAAGTTGTTCATGTTCCTGGTATGACACGGCCATGACCGAAGACATGTTTGTCAACATTTTTTCCCAAAAATCATGTTCAATGCCCATCACAAAAATGAACAAAATAGTTTGTGATCGATGCCCATTGCAAACATGAACAAAGTAGTTCATGGTCGAGGCATATCATGAACACGAACTAATTTGTTCATGTTCGAGGCTCAACACGACCACGACCGAAGACATGTTATCCAAAAACTTAAAATTTAGTCTTGATCAAAGATTAATTGTACCAATTATCAAGATTAGTATAAAGATTAAGTTTAAAACTCAAGATTCTAGTTATTAGCCAATTACATCCATGATGGAACATTCTCGGTCATGGTCAGAGACCCTCGGGGGGCCAGAAAGGGTTGATCATACTCACTAAAAGGCCTTATGCCGACCAAGAACATTATCAGTCATGAGAGGAAGTCTACAACCAACTAGAAAAGGCCGACTACCCTCCTGGAGAGGCCTAAACCCGACTAGAAAAGGCCGACTAGCCTTCCGAACATGGATTTGAGACCAGGTTTTGGCGAACCAAGTTCAGGTTTGGCCGACCAGGTTTACATGTGAAGGTCCCAGTCGACCGGGAATGGCCGACCAGGTTTCTTGGGAGGCCTCCAACCGACCGAAGATGACCTTGGATGAAATCCTCAGCCGCCCTGATCGACCCCGAGTGAAGGTTGACATTTTTTGGTCCAAAATGTATTTTTTGAGATTTTTGGATTAGCCCCGATTAGCGTAATTTAGTTCAAAATTACCCTCTATTAGGGCCGATTAGTGTATTATTGCTTATAGTTAGCATATATTAAGGTTAATTAGCAACTTTAGTCTTGTCCCTAATTAGCCTAATTAAAGGTTAATTATTGACTCGCTCATGTTTGTTAGCCCCGCTTAAGGCCTTTTGTAACACCCCCAGATCCGGGGTCGGGGATCCGGGTCGTCACGGTCTTTCTTTCCACAATATCACTTCACTTAATTAATAATAATAACCTTATGCTGTGACCCCACACTAACACACACCACAACCCGTTATAGTCTCAGAGATGAAATTGAAATAAGTACAAGTCTTTGAATCCACAATTTAAAAGTTATTACAACCCAAAATGATTACTTGATAAATTTACAGTTAATTGCCATTATCTGCCACAAGTTATAATTATACATAATTGATTCTCAAAAGTAGATGGTCGGATCTACAATAGATCTACCTCTGCAGCTATAGCAGCTACAACATCATCGGGAAGATGCGGGACGCTTCCCACGCGCTTGCGCTGGGTCTGCTGGAGTCTGGCCATCTTTCCTAACTGTTGTTGTGTGATGAAGAAATAAAGCAAGAGTGAGCCTTACAGCTCGCAAGATAATATATAGTGATAACTATAATATAAGTATCTAAATGGATACTTACTAAAATCTTTTACCAAGTGTAAGATAATTACTTACTAGATATAAGTAAAAACAAGGGGTGAAGTTACCAATTACTTCACTATACTTATATCATTTATAAAGCTACTTGAACTACCACTGTTCAAAGTATAAAGAGTTTTTAACAGTTCATCACATAGATGAGACTACAAGACAAGATTTGAATAGATTAAATCCTTGAAATTTTATTAAAGGAAATGAAGTCATGATATACTTTATTAAGTTCTGATATATATATATATATATATATATATCCACATATACATCTTCTTTATACAATTTCCTGAAAACCTCTGTCATGTAAAGTATGAACAAAGTTGCAATATCCAATAAATTTGGAAAGGAAAAGAATTTTGGCATAAACCAGATATCTTGCTGATCAGGCAAAGATACCCATAAGTAACCTTTTCTACTAGTAGATGGACGAATTCCCCACTGGTCATCACCCTGGTCTCAATAGGACCTTATGCTGGACTGCCACTCAGCCACTTATGCATTTGATGGACTCCCACTGAGCCACTTACACTATCATGGACGCCCACTGAGCCCATGTTGCTTATGCCGACTCAATAGATAGACTTACTTCCCGAACGTTGGGTAAGTAATCAATTCATTTACCAAAACTGCAACCGTGTTGCGAATATAAAATACACCACAGAGCCGGATCCCTCAGGTTTTGAGCGAGTATTTAAATCCCCTTAAAAAGGAAGATCTTAAATATAAAAATGAGTTTTGGGATCCGCTCTAACTTTTAAAAATCATTTTGAAGACTCGAAACACTTTAAAGAGTGTTTGGAGTAAAGCTGATTTAATGAAGTAAATCAGTCCCCAGAATATTTAGAAAATGACTGAATATTATTATTTAAATAATATTCCCATAAAGAATAATCTTTATAAAAATAATTGAAGTAGAAGTATTAAAACTTATACTTGAAACGAGTATTAAATAACCAAAGATATACTTATATGAAAGTACTATCTTTATTTGAATAATCGAAAATAAGTTTGATTATTTACACCTTATTCTTTAATAAAATAAAGAACAAATCTCAGCAAATAATCGGAGTCATAGATCCTCGAATGAATATTCAAATAATATTCAGATAATAAAATAAAAGGAGTCATAAGTCCTCGAATGAATATTCAAAATAATATTCATTTAATAAAATAAAAGGAGTCATAAGTCCTCGAATGAATATTCAAAATAATATTCATTTAATATAAAGGAGTCATAAGCCTTCGAATAATATTCGAAATAATATTCAATAATAAAATAAAGTTAAAGATATCAAATAAACCTTATTCGATTAATAGTTTTGAAAACTATGACCATATTTATATATATAAGTATATATATATATATTTATATCCATATATACAAAATCTACTCGGGATCCTCGACTCCCGGTTTTAGAAAATATTTTCACCTTTGGGTCCCTATACTAAGGGTATATGCAAATTACCGCTATCCTCTAGCATAGATATTATCAATTGAATCAACAGATATATATGGAAAGAATACGAAACAGGCATGCATATATATATATATATACCATAGAAGCATGCTTCAATATATAACAACATTTGCTAATTAACCAACATGCATCTATCGCAAGATAATGCATATACACATATACATCACAGCAACAGTTATAACTGGTAGAAAACTTGCCTGAGCGACTTGGGGTGATAAAAGGCTCGGGACGAGTCTGGTAACCTATAAACAACAAGTAAGTTAGAATTAAACCAAAGTCACTTGTAAAGCTATACTTTAACTAACTTAGACTCTAACGCTTGTTTTGCACTTACTGATTTGCTTAAGTCACTCGGGTACCCTCGGCTCCACCATTTTTAATAATTTAACCTTTACGAGTTTTAAGGCGATTCCTTCGCGAGTGTCTTACCAACTTCCTAACACACTTACCATAAATGTTTCATACATTAATTAACCCTTTTTGGTCTTTAACCTATGTTTCAAAGTAAGGCGAGGGGAAAAGTTTCGTTCGCAAAACGCCGTTACTTGAAACGGTCGTTTCTCCTAAACCGTGCATCGGAATCGAACGAACTACATATCAAAACGAAGCTCGTAACATGAGCTATCTAAACATGGCAGTGGTCATAATCTAGCAGGGGGTTCTCGGGTCCTAATGTTATGCACAAAAACAGTCCAAAGAAAATCGGACGTTACGACGGCTATGTTTACGCGATTTCCAATATTTTAAACCATTCAAAACCCTCCCAATTCAACCTCAAATCCAACATACAACCAACATCCATCCTTATCACATCATAACAACCCCAACCAATTCAATTTTAATATTCATACTTATGCCTAAGCTTAACTTTAATCATACTTAAGTTCTTTTAATCAAAACCACAACATTTACCATTCCATTTCACTACCATTTCAAATCCCAAACTCTAATCACAACAACAAGCTACAATATCATCCTACTAATTAAAATCATCTTATAATACATAGGAATCTAGGGTTTGTAGATGGTATACCTTCCTTGAAGTGGTGGGAGGAGCTAGGAAGCCTTAAGAAGCTTTGAGAAGTCTTAGGAATGCTTGAATCTTCAAGGAAAACAAGAAAAATTTCAAGTTAAAAACTTGAAAACACTATTCATAGTCTTCTTCTTTGATTAAATGAAGAAGATGGAGAAGGAATTGATGGCTTAAACTCATGATATAGCCCTAACTAAGCATGAAGATGATTAGGGAATTAACTCACCAATTTAGGAAGCTTGGATCTTTGATTTTGAAATTCTTGCTCTTTTGAATAGTAAAAAGCCGAGAGCTTCTTCAAGAACAAGCCTTGGTTCTTTTTGATTTTGATGAAAAAAATGATTTTGCTTGGCTTGGTTGATTTATTTTTATGTTTGATTTAGTCAATTACCTTGTTGCCCTTGAATTTGTGTGGTTAAAAAGCCACCACACCTCCTTCCTTCCCATGTCATGCTTGTGTCATCCTCATAATGTCATCCTCCCCTCCTTGTCCTCTTTCTATTGGTTGGATGACATCATCCCCACTAATCCCTTTGATTAACTTCCTAATTGTTTGCCTAATGACCGCTGATCTGTTATACGGTTCGCTTAACTTTCGTTTTCGTTTATCGTTTGAAGGATCATACCCGGGATCTTATTACTTAGGTTCCCTTAACCTTTCTCAATACATTATATTTCTTTTTATGATCCTCTATCATAATCCTTAAATTTAAATCCTTTTCCAAGTGTTCGGAAATTGGATTCCGACGATCTTTATATACACTTATATACTACATAGAGTACTAATAATATCCCAGAATATCCATAACAGAACCCCTACATAGTGTGGCATGAAAAGTTTCTTCATTCAGCTAAAACACTATTCACAAGGGTTACAAAAAGTTGAAAATTTTGGGGTTATTACAGTCTCCCCTCCTTAAAAGGATTCCGTCCCGGAATCAAACAGAAAACAAATGGGGGTACTTTTCTAGCATTGTGCTCTCTAGTTCCCAAGTTGATTCTTCCACATTATGATTCTGCCATAGTATTCTGACTAGCTTGATCACTTTGTTCCGAAGCACCTGCTCCTTCTTATCTATAATCCTTACTGGTTTCTCCACGTAAGTTAGATCTGGCTGTATATCCACCTGCTCGTACTCCACTATGTGTCTGGCATCCCGATGATACTTCCTTAGCATTGACACATGGAACACATTATGAACTTGTTGCAAGTTAGGGGGTAAGGCTAGCTCGTAAGCTAACTTTCCAATCCGTCTTAATATCTCAAAAGGTCCAATGTATCTTGGGCTTAGTTTTCCTTTCTTTCCGAACCTCATTAATCCCTTCCAAGGGGATACTTTCAACAGTACTAAGTCCCCTGCTTCATATTCCTTGTCCTTTCGGGCTAGGTCTGCATATTTCTTCTGTCTGTCTTGGGCTGCTACAAGTCGCCCTCTGATAAGATCCACTATATCTTTGGTCCTTTGGACCACTTCGGGTCCGAGCATCTTCCGCTCTCCTACTTCATCCCAGTATAAGGGAGATCGATACCTTCTTCCGTACAGGGCCTCATAAGGCGGCATTCCGATGCTAGCATGAAAGCTATTGTTATAAGAAAACTCGATCAACGGCAAGTGATCATCCCAACTCCCTTTAAAGTCTATTGCACAGACTCTCAACATATCCTCTAGTGTCTGGATGGTCCTTTCACTCTGTCCATCCGTCTGGGGATGGTACGCGGTACTCAAAATCTCAAAAGATTTCTCCATTTCCTTTAACCATGCCCTTGCCTCAACTGGGTCGGCTGATCCGTGGAACTCAGGGGGCTTAAGGGACTTAAAAGCCCTGAAAGAGTTTGCCACAGTATTGTTATTTCCTTGAGGGGGTGGGTTGGGTTGACATTCCAAATTCTGCCTTAGGAGTTGCATGAACTGGCCCATGGGATCCATGCCTGGGTTTGGTACTGGTTGCTCAACCTCGGTTTCTCCTTCTTCAGCCTCTATCTCAAATCCCTCAACGTCATATGTTTCCTCTTCCTCTTCATACAGGGAGTCATCCTGTTCCACATAATCCTCATCTTCCTCTTCACTGTGTTCCTGGTTCCTATCATCCTGGTTATGGCTTCCCTGGTCCTCAGATCTAGGGTTCGCCCTAGTTCCAATCTTTCTTGGCGGCATGATTCTGATAATAAAAAAAATTATTGGGAAATTCAACGTTAGGTCACAATTATATACAACATTGTGCCTTGCACAGCTCTTATAATGGGGAGAACATATATCGCAATTCTATTATTTTAAGAAAGTTCTAATACGAAGTGCAGTAATAATAATGATAAAAATAGTGATCCCGTCACTATGGAACTGAGCCGAAAGGAAACAAATATATACATAATGCGAGAAATACATAGTTTGATCTGGTCAAAAGTACAACAGTGCTACAGTCATCTGTCCCAAAAGTGATACACAAGAGTCTATCTGTCTAGTCAGAAAAAGGGATGCTATATACAAGTCAACTATCCCGGAAAATTGGCTCTTACTAAGGCCTCAGCTAACTAGACAACTAGACTATTCCATCATCAATCCTGAATCACACACCGGAGCGGGTCAGCTCCCATACCCTTTCCATCGCACGACGGAAGATATAGTCGGCCTGCCGTCTGGCGATCCTACCATGCCTGTCCCCCTGGAGCGATCTGAGCCTCGCTCGGGATGTGAGCTCTATCCCTGTAAGCTCCCTCCTCAAGGATCGGGGTATAGAAGCCTTAGTCTCATAAGCTCGGGTACGCCTACCCGCCCTCTCTGCATCCAACTCCCTCCTGGCCTCATCTAGTCGGCCCTCGGCAACAGCCACTCGGGTCCTCAGAACATCCTGAACATATCCATGTGCTAACGAAGACTGCCTGTGGGCAGGGTCAAGAGGTGGTGAATTCGGAGCCGCTGAGGGTGCCTCCTCGGTCTGTCTAGGCTCGGAAGTATGGGTCTCTGAGCTGTCATCATCAGGAATCCAAGATAGTGGTGGAGGGGTAGGGGCTCTGACCACCGGAAGTGTGGGTAATGGGGTACCAGCATACACTACCATAGGTCCAACACGCTCCTTAGCTACTGGGACCTCATCCAGGTCCTCCTCATCTGGAATAGCAATAACCTCTGTCTCTGACTCCTCTGAGGGGTCCTCCTCATCTGAAATAGCAATGACCTCCGTCTCTGACTCCTCTGAGGGGTCCTCCTCATCCTCCTCCATCTCAGGCTCCTCCTGATCCTCAACATCTAGCAATGCCTCATCATGCTCACGCTCGAACATCTCAGGGTCCTCTATCTCAGGCGCCTACACATTAAACGAGCTAAGTTACTATCACGATACTTATAAGGGTTCCCGTAAGGGTTTTAACTGTCAGCACTACTTTAAGTAGCCCGACCATGAACTTGGCAAGAGTTCTTATTATCTTTGTGAGTTTGTTATTATATCGACGCATCATCTCTGAGGTTTATAACGCTTAGCTCTGATACCATTTCTGTAACACCCCCAGATCCGGGGTCGGGGATCCGGGTCGTCACGGTCTTTCTTTCCACAATATCACTTCACTTAATTAATAATAATAACCTTATGCTGTGACCCCACACTAACACACACCACAACCCGTTATAGTCTCAGAGATGAAATTGAAATAAGTACAAGTCTTTGAATCAACAATTTAAAAGTTATTACAACCCAAAATGATTACTTGATAAATTTACAGTTAATTGCCATTATCTGCCACAAGTTATAATTATACATAATTGATTCTCAAAAGTAGATGGTCTGATCTACAATAGATCTACCTCTGCAGCTATAGCAGCTACAACATCATCGGGAAGACGCGGGACGCTTCCCATGCGCTTGCGCTGGGTCTGCTGGAGTCTGGCCATCTTTCCTAACTGTTTTTGTGTGATGAAGAAATAAAGCAAGAGTGAGCCTTACAGCTCGCAAGATAATATATAGTGATAACAATAATATAAGTATCTAAATGGATACTTACTAAAATCTTTTACCAAGTGTAAGATAATTACTTACTAGATATAAGTAAAAACAAGGGGTGAAGTTACCAATTACTTCACTATACTTATATCATTTATAAAGCTACTTGAACTACCACTGTTCAAAGTATAAAGAGTTTTGAACAGTTCATCACATAGATGAGACTACAAGACAAGATTTGAATAGATTAAATCCTTGAAATTTAATTAAAGGAAATGAAGTCATGATATACTTCATTAAGTTCTGATATATATATATATATATATCCACATATACATCTTCTTTATACAATTTCCTGAAAACCTCTGTCATGTAAAGTATGAACAGAGTTGCAATATCCAATAAATATGGAAAGGAAAAGAATTTTGGCATAAACCAGATATCTTGCTGATCAGGCAAAGGTACCCATAAGTAACCTTTTCTACTAGTAGATGGACGAATTCCCCACTGGTCATCACCCTGGTCTCAATAGGACCTTATGATGGACTGCCACTCAGCCACTTATGCATTTGATGGACTCCCACTGAGCCACTTACACTATCATGGACGCCCACTGAGCCCATGTTGCTTATGCCGACTCAATAGATGGACTTACTTCCCGAACGTTGGGTAAGTAATCAATTTATTTACCAAAACTGCAACCGTGTTGCGAATATAAAATACACCACAGAGCCGGATCCCTCAGGTTTTGAGCGAGTATTTAAATCCCCTTAAAAAGGAAGATCTTAAATATAAAAATGAGTTTTGGGATCCGCTCTAACTTTTAAAAATTATTTTGAAGACTCGAAACACTTTAAAGAGTGTTTGGAGTAAAGCTGATTTAATGAAGTAAATCAGTCCCCAGAATATTTAGAAAATGACTGAATATTATTATTTAAATAATATTCCCATAAAGAATAATCTTTATAAAAATAATTGAAGTAGAAGTATTAAAACTTATACTTGAAACGAGTATTAAATAACCAAAGATATACTTATATGAAAGTACTATCTTTATTTGAATAATCGAAAATAAGTTTGATTATTTACACCTTATTCTTTAATAAAATAAAGAACAAATCTCAGCAAATAATCGGAGTCATAGATCCTCGAATGAATATTCAAATAATATTCAGATAATAAAATAAAAGGAGTCATAAGTCCTCGAATGAATATTCAAAATAATATTCATTTAATAAAATAAAAGGAGTCATAAGTCCTCGAATGAATATTCAAAATAATATTCATTTAATATAAAGGAGTCATAAGCCTTCGAATAATATTCGAAATAATATTCAATAATAAAATAAAGTTAAAGTTATCAAATAAACCTTATTCGATTAATAGTTTTGAAAACTATGACCATATTTATATATATAAGTATATATATATATATATATTTATATCCATATATACAAAATCTACTCGGGATCCTCGACTCCCGGTTTTAGAAAATATTTTCACCTTTGGGTCCCTATACTAAGGGTATATGCAAATTACCGCTATCCTCTAGCATAGATATTATCAATTGAATCAACAGATATATATGGAAAGAATACGAAACAGGCATGCATATATATATATACCATAGAAGCATGCTTCAATATATAACAACATTTGCTAATTAACCAACATGCATCTATCGCAAGATAATGCATATACACATATACATCACAGCAACAGTTATAACTGGTAGAAAACTTGCCTGAGCGACTTGGGGTGATAAAAGGCTCGGGACGAGTCTGGTAACCTATAAACAACAAGTAAGTTAGAATTAAACCAAAGTCACTTGTAAAGCTATACTTTAACTAACTTAGACTCTAACGCTTGTTTTGCACTTACTGATTTGCTTAAGTCACTCGGGTACCCTCGGCTCCACCATTTTTAATAATTTAACCTTTACGAGTTTTAAGGCGATTCCTTCGCGAGTGTCTTACCAACTGCCTAACACACTTACCATAAATGTTTCATACATTAATTAACCCTTTTTGGTCTTTAACCTATGTTTCAAAGTAAGGCGAGGGGAAAAGTTTCGTTCGCAAAACGCCGTTACTTGAAACGGTCGTTTCTCCTAAACCGTGCATCGGAATCGAACGAACTACATATCAAAACGAAGCTCGTAACATGAGCTATCTAAACATGGCAGTGGTCATAATCTAGCAGGGGGTTCTCGGGTCCTAATGTTATGCACAAAAACAGTCCAAAGAAAATCGGACGTTACGACGGCTATGTTTACGCGATTTCCAATATTTTAAACCATTCAAAACCCTCCCAATTCAACCTCAAATCCAACATACAACCAACATCCATCCTTATCACATCATAACAACCCCAACCAATTCAATTTTAATATTCATACTTATGCCTAAGCTTAACTTTAATCATACTTAAGTTCTTTTAATCAAAACCACAACATTTACCATTCAATTTCACTACCATTTCAAATCCCAAACTCTAATCACAACAACAAGCTACAATATCATCCTACTAATCAAAATCATCTTATAATACATAGGAATCTAGGGTTTGTAGATGGTATACCTTCCTTGAAGTGGTGGGAGGAGCTAGGAAGCCTTAAGAAGCTTTGAGAAGTCTTAGGAATGCTTGAATCTTCAAGGAAAACAAGAAAAATTTCAAGTTAAAAACTTGAAAACACTATTCATAGTCTTCTTCTTTGATTAAATGAAGAAGATGGAGAAGGAATTGATGGCTTAAACTCATGATATAGCCCTAACTAAGCATGAAGATGATTAGGGAATTAACTCACCAATTTAGGAAGCTTGGATCTTTGATTTTGAAATTCTTGCTCTTTTGAATAGTAAAAAGCCGAGAGCTTCTTCAAGAACAAGCCTTGGTTCTTTTTGATTTTGATGAAAAAAATGATTTTGCTTGGCTTGGTTGATTTGTTTTTATGTTTGATTTAGTCAATTACCTTGTTGCCCTTGAATTTGTGTGGTTAAAAAGCCACCACACCTCCTTCCTTCCCATGTCATGCTTGTGTCATCCTCATAATGTCATCCTCCCCTCCTTGTCCTCTTTCTATTGGTTGGATGACATCATCCCCACTAATCCCTTTGATTAACTTCCTAATTGTTTGCCTAATGACCGCTGATCTGTTATACGGTTCGCTTAACTTTCGTTTTCATTTATCGTTTGAAGGATCATACCCGGGATCTTATTACTTAGGTTCCCTTAACCTTTCTCAATACATTATATTTCTTTTTATGATCCTCTATCATAATCCTTAAATTTAAATCCTTTTTATCCTGTTACCTTATACTCAATTCTCTCCGTATCTAGTGGATTTCCGTGAAAAATCCAAGTGTTCGGAAATTGGATTTCGACGATCTTTACATACACTTATATACTACATAGAGTACTAATAATATCCCAGAATATCCATAACAGAACCCCTACATAGTGTGGCATGAAAAGTTTCTTCATTCAGCTAAAACACTATTCACAAGGGTTACAAAAAGTTGAAAATTTTGGGGGTTATTACACCTTTTAGCAGCTCTCACCCTATAGTTGACATGTATTAAGGTTAAAAGGTCACAAAGACTTGCTTTTTATCCCCGAGTAGGGAATATTAGTGTGAAACACTCCTTTAATAGCCTATGAAAAGGCCTGAAGTGTGAGAAATTGTTCAAAAATATATAAATCCTTGTAAATCTGTATGTCGCTCCATACTTTGCAAATAAATAATGTAGCCAAGAAAGGATGGAAAGACCCCGAGTCATGAATGGACCATTATAATTCTCAAGAAATCTCGAGAAGTTTTCCAGGAAGTTGGGGGGCAAATGATATGAGCAAAAAGGAAACCCTAAAGATATATTTAATACAGTATTAATTATGTCTAGTTTGACCCAAAAATTTATGGTCGAGGTCCACGTCGACCATGGACGAAGTAGTTCCACAACAATCATAGATGAAGTAATTCATGGTCAAGGCCCACTACAACCATGGACGAAGTAGTTCGTGGTCGAGGCCCGCCAAAACCCAAGACATGTTATCCAACATAGAAACTAACTCCAACAAGGAAGGATTTAAAATCCACCGCTTTAAGGAGTCCTACTTACCTTCTGAGTTGGAGACTTTTCCACCCAGTCTCCCAACCTAAGTCAAAAACCCCAGACACAACCTCTATATAAAAGGTTCTACCCCTCATTTTAAAACTAAATATTGGCTTAATTCTTTACAACAGAGAGATACGTAGGCACCTTATGAGGACCAATTCATCTCGAACACACGTGCAGCCATTAAAGCTCGAAGCTCACAAACCCTAACATTAAATAAAAATAAAACCCTGGTTTTTATTCCACAATAAAAGTATTGCTTGATTTTCATTTTAATACGATTATCTCCCTCTCTTTATATATATATATAATTTCTTATTTGTTTCCTCAGGTGTTGGGTCATTGTGGACTTGGTTTTATGTTGTGGACTCGATCTCAATCTCTAAATCTGGATGATATTCCGGCTGTGGAATCTTTTTACATGTTCTCGTGGAAGGTGAGATTTACCTTGTAGAATACATTATATATATATATAATTATTTATATTAAAAAATTACATGTAATTAATCAATTCTCTACTTTCATGGATGCAGCTATTTTATGTAGAGTATCTACTAATTCAATTCCTACGTTGAGAAAACAAAATGAGGGACAGTAGAAAATGTGAAGGTTGTGTACGATTTATGATTTGGGGAATTTTAAATAAAATATTCAATGCGAGTTAAATTCTTACCTTCGGTTAGGTGAACAATATTTTGAAATTTCTATGTACTTGAAATTTTTGTTATGATAATTACAATGCAATTATACTTTTAATCATGTATGTTGTATACAGACATGTATGTTATATATTTGTATCTATAAATGATGGCCATGATCCACCCAACACCATCATATCCAATAATTAATCCGTATTTCACTCCTCAAAACTTACTCATACACGAGTACATAATTATTCCTTTTTCACAAACCGGAGCTAAGGTGGTCCAACATAATATGGCTACCTCATCATTAATTACTAGTACACTCTAATATTTACATAGTGTTACATTCAACACCCCTTACTGAGTTGGAGGTGTTGATGATACTATTACTTACGGAGATATGAAGCTTAAGGTTAGTTCTCCGAGGTGGAGAATTTGGAATCTCAAGCAGCTCATTCAAAAACTCTTTTAGTTTTTTTTCCAAACCTTCCTCACGAAGTCTCCTATGAATATACCAAAGATCCCTACACCTATGTCATTTTGTTTATGCCTGTCGATCCCTAACCTACCATACCATGTATGATCTTTTCAAACACAGAAAAAAATATAAAAAGTTTTAAATAATGTTGCTATTATCCCAAAATTGGTTTAAGGCTATGCCTTTACCAATTTTGGAGGTGTCAATCCACGGCTGCATTGTTCAATGTGTTGCATTATTAATCTTTTAAAATACTTTTTGGTATATAACAATACCATGAAAAATGTTGAAATAAGGATGTATTCCAACAGTTCTTTCCCCTTACTAGTTTTTTTTTTGCAAATCCCTTTTAGTTTTATTACAATATTTTTTAATACTTTTAATATTTGGAAAACAGCTTTTGGGTTTTTTGCAACACAAGCTAGTTAAATGTCAATCTTATTAATATAAATCACATTTGATATTTGAAATGCTTTCACTGAATCTATATATGTGAAAGAAAGAAACTATTACATTGTACAAGTTGAACAAAAATCTAGAAATTATTATATTTTCCAACTTCAGCATAATCAAATTTCTAAGTCATACAAAATAGCAATTATAATGTTGTAATTCGACATTTAAAACTCTTCAGTTTTATTTTCTTCCTCAATTGCACCTTTTAAAGATGTACCTTCTGCACGCCTAGTTCCTTTTTTAAACTAGTCATTTGTTCCTTCTCAACATTGATACTCCCTCCGTCCTTTTCATTTCTTTACACTTTCCATTTTGGGTCGTCTCTTCCATTTCTTTACATTACTCTAAATAGTAAACTTTTATTATTAATAAACTCAAATACTTGTTCAGTACCTAGATAACTGTGACAATATTCCTAATATGTGGCTATGGTTTATCCAACATAGCAACTTGTGTATTAATTTTAATTCTTTACTAACTATATTGGTCTCCGTGCTTAAAGCAATTGATAACAACTCCACTGGACAGAAGGAGTATCTTTTATATGTTCACAGACTTACGCTTTGAAAGATTATTCTATTTATCTTCAATTTGGCTTGTTCTTCGCATACCAATAATAGGCGGTTGCTTTTGTTCATTACCGTTATCCCTGTGTCAACATCGCAATCAATAAATTAATTCAATTTAGATTTCTTATTTTATAACTCCCTGATTGACACTAACATATCATGTGTCCCAATTTACTAATATTTATTATCTAGGTTAAGAAAACTAAGTACAAACAAATTAATAATATGCTTGAATAAATAGTCAAAAAGATGTTGGTAAACTTAACGCAAGGAATTACACATGGTCAAATCAGAATTATTTTGATTTTTCATTACAGAAAACATACATATCAATTTCATAAAATACTATCCCACGCAGAGTACTTTCTATGAGTTAAAGTACTAGACATTCGTTTAGTATTACATTCTTATCATATTCAAAAGTTAATTTTATGTTTGCTAAAACTGAGAATATATATACACATATAATTTCTGAAGTAACTCAAGTGGATAAATTATAAATTTTTTCATTGAGTTAAGCCTAATCATGATTACTACTAACTATAATTAAGGTCAAGAATGTTGTTTTCACATTTATTTTCAGTCTCCAAACTCTCCACTCATTCTCTCTCTACCCAATTTCTTAATTACCTCTCCACCCATTCTCTCTCTTCTCTATTTCTCTCTAATTCTCTCCTTTTTCTCATTTTTTTATTACCCCCGCGCTAATATTCTATTTTTCCGTTTCTTAATTATCCATTAGGCTGCAAATTGTTATTTAATTCTTTTGATCACATTTCACTAATTTTAAACTTTTCTCATTTTATTCTTTTTCAAAATTATAAACTAATAATGATATTATTATTTAATTAAAAGTCCAGTTTTCTCAATTATCGACCATATTACTTGCTTAAACTTAAGTAAATCACAATTATAATAAAAGATAGTTATTTTTATACTAACCATACATACATGTACCACAAAAGGAAAATTCTAGGTACTCTGGGTTGGTACCCAAAAAAATTTCAAATCCTCATGTGTAACCTACATAAATGGTAACATTCCTTATAATTAAATGAGACCCACGTGCATACAAATGCGCCCAAAAATTGACTCATGTCAAATGTGTCATGTTATTTGGAAAAAATAATGAAAACCAATTCGAGGGTACCTAGCACTATTAATTAGATAAAAAAATCACTTTTTTATTATATACTATATATATTATTCACTAACGATTAACATAGGTTAATTTGTAAAAGAGGGGTTGAATACAAATCAAAATTTTCAAATTAATCAGTATCTGGGAGATAAAACTTGAACACATATGTTTTAAATTTGCAGGTGGTTTGTTTTTCGACTTGCCACCTGAGGTTTTCTTAAAGAAATAATTTGTTACAATTACAAGTATAATCTCACAGCTGCAGTTTAAAACGTTTCACTCTAAGGAAAATATCCTCTCTAAAGCTCTATGAAAATGTAAAACCTATTTTTTAAATGAAACATCTGCTACTACTTGATTTACATATCACCAAGTTACAACGCTTGCTAGATAATAAATAACACAATCTTCGAGGTCCAACAAGGTTGCTTCTTCATTCTCTTTCTCGTGGCGCTCAAAAAATGAGGATAGACTGTATTCTGATATATTGTTTTGAGTATCCCTTCAATCTGTCTTGCATGAAAATTAAATGTTTCTTCTTCGTCAACATCCAAGATCACATGCAAATTTTATCTGGGCTTCTCATTTTCTTTTGAGTTGTGTATCAGCCCATGTGTTGGGACAGTCCTAGGTTTTGACCAGTGTCACGTCACTATCAGTGGCTATCACTACGCCATAGATGGCCTATAGCAACAGCAAGAAAATGTTACAACAGGCCCAAAAAAATGTTAATATGACCAGCAAAAGCCCTAAGATAATATAAAAATTAAGTTGTTTTTTTCGAGTTACCTTTGGCCCCAAAGATAACATTCTTTTGCCCTACTACAACCTTGAATTTTGTGTTACAATAGGCTTCAAAGGTAACATCAAAGTATGTCTATAGTATTACACTATACATGTTACCTTTGCACTTAGAATTTACAAAAAAAAAATGGCCCCACATGTAAGGCCATTGTGGGCCCCACATGTGGGTCTACAAATCATTTTAACACTTTTTTCCCTATAATAACAGTTTTATAATAATTTGTATTATATTATACTAATTTGTTTGTAATATTTAAGTACCTAATGTAACATATTTCTCAAAAAAAATTGACATTGTTTGTTTGTAAATTGAACATTCCACAAACCTATTTTTCATACAAGTTAACAAAATAAAAAGTTCAAACCACCAAACTTCAAATCAGTTTTCACAAACCCCCACCAAATACTACTTCAGTTTTCACACAATTCACCATCAACTCCACGTACTCCAAAAAATAGTTACTTAGTCTATAGTCTAGGACGATAAATAAACATCTAAAATTAATAAAACTTGATACTAGTATGTAAAAGAAGATATGTAAAAAGATACACGTCTGAAATCTAAAGGTCACCAGCTCTAGTAACTGGTGTGAGGTTAAATCACAGTCGACAAAGCACACCTGCCCTATATGCATTTAAGTTTTGGCTCTATACTTGCTGTACTCTAAGGTCTCCTGAAGTTCATATAGTTTTTCCTTGGAAGTATCAATGCTTCCAACTGCCATTACTGAATGAAGGGCATGTTAAAATTTTGACAAAGGCACATTTAGCAAATAAAATATAATTTTTTTAATACAAATCAGGCATCTCTTCATCATTTATATTCTTACCCACTACATCGAAAACAACTATCATCCGGAGATCAGTATATTTATTAATCATAAGGTCAAGAAATAACAAATAATTCATATACATAGTAATTGATAACAGTTGCTATCAGTTTATATATATTGATATTGACTCTAGAATTTGATTTGGCATCACATATTAACAAACGACGATGATCTAAGGGCTACTAGCCTGCTTCTGTAAGTGTTCCAATCTATTATATATGGAACTATATTTTAGGTGACAAAATAGATATGCATGTACAAGTAGATGTAAATTTTAGTTAGTAGTTATGTTTAGCGGATTAGATGTTGGAATGGATATTGATGTATGCAGAGATAAGACACAGTCAAACTGACATATTTACCCTATCTCAAAATATAGTTTGCAGATGGTATAAGTGTATGATATCATGGAAGCAGAAATCTTGAGCAGATAAATTAATTTAAAGGAACTATGGCACTTTAGCCTCATCAAAGTTGCTTAAAATTTGTAAAGAAAGTCTAAAATTTTTAGAAAGATGATGTTTAGCATCTATATACAATCTTAAGCATGTAAAATTTGGACAGCTTATTTGTTGATGCACCAAGCAGGATTAGTTGTTAGGAAGAAAACAAATATTATAGTACATTGTAATTAATAATGTTGCTTCAACTAACTCTAAATAACATCAAATTAATGCAATGACAATCACATATAACATGGTTAAAAAGGCAGACACATAGTTATTGTCAATAATTCAAAAGCTAAATGTTTCTTACTTGCCACTTGCCAATACTATTAGTTATTAATGGCTATTATAAACAAGGAATAAGAAAATATAGAGTAGAAAGAGAAAGTACTTGAAACTTAGAGACTAGTAAGGCTTATCACAGGCTTCATCACCTGCTACGAGCATAATAAATCTTTATTAACTTACCGAGAGTAAAATTTGAAAATTTTACTATCAAAAAGTTAATCTCAATCTTAAAACACCTTTCGCTATTTCATAGACAACCAGTGGTGCAAGTTTTTCACCATAGGAGTCACCAGCAACATAAAGGGGCTTTTGGAAAATCTTGGGTGATCCAGTAACCACTGCAAATATTACAGACTGTCCAAATTCAGAAAATGCATAAAATATATGTTAATTTTACTCAATGTAGTATTTTTCTCAGAAGTATAGTCAACAGCATACAAAACATCTGAAATCCCTCAAGCAGTAGACACACATTTGATATTTAAAATTATTTCACCGAAAAGTTTGATCATATATAACTCTTATTAATACCTCTATCAGAAAATTGGCAGTATCATATGCCATTTTTGTATCAGTGTTGTAGGGCTCTGAAGTTGCATAAGAAAATCCAGTTCCTGCCGGTGCGTCTAAAAAGAGCATGTTTGCAATCCGCATAAATTAAAAAATGAGGTACTATAAAATTTAATCAGCTGCCATTACCCACTTAGTATATTTATTTAAAAAAAATGACAAAGTTAGTGGCATATTAGGTGTCTCAGGTCACTATATAATTATTCCTTGAACATAGTACAAGGAATCATTCCAACTTTACAGAAGCATTTTTTAAATCCATAAAAAATCCACAAAAGATAATAAAACAAATTATTCATTTAATAGTAACTAAACGAGAGGAAGAGAGAGAGGAGTAGTCCATACATACACACACAAAATTGAAGAGAAGTAGTAACTTAAGGTAGAACAACAAGCTAAACCCAAGCTGATTCGGCCCCAAAATTAGCACTGAAACAAAGAGAAAAAACCAAATTAGCTTTGGAACATAGAGAATTTAACAAAAAAAACTAAAAAACAAAAACCCCCAATTCGAATATATACCCTAGTTTTGTCTGAAGCTCAAATCGGTTCAAGCAGTCCTCATTCCATCGATATGTAAAAGTGTAGCTCTAAATTGAAAGTATAACTTTAATTTAGTGTTCAATTGAAAGTAAAGCTAGAATATAGAGAGAGGGTGAGAGTTGCGAACACAGAGAAAGAGAGTGACTGAGAGGGAGATATTTCGAGAAGATCGGTCGAGTTATGTTTTGAAAGAGTGAATTTTGGCTTGTTTGAAATTTTAACCCGCTTCTCTAAATTTCCCTGTCCAAACATTTTGAGCCTGTTTTAGCCGCCTGATTGACAGCCCAACGAAATATTTAATATTGCTAAATTTACTTTATTTTTATTTTTTAATAAACTTACAATCACAAATAGTGTTCAAAAGTTTTAATAATAAAAAATATCATTTACTTTATATAGTTTATAAACTTAAAGAACGATTTTATTTTATCAAAATTAGCTAATTTTAATTTTTTTACTTATTATATTATCAAAATTAATTAATTTTGAAGTCAAATAATTATATATATTTGTTTTTTTGTAAAATTTTACTTTTTCTCTATTAATACTTTATTGTACCATAAGTTTCCAAATTTTACCATATGTAACACTTTATATCTATAGTAACATGTTGTAAAAGCTTTAGTAACATCAAAAGTACTAGGTTGCGGTAGGCTAAGATGAGCGTAGCTAATGTAATATAAATTTGTAACACGCGTGATCAAACCATTGCGATAGGACATCTATGGTGCAGTGTATGTATATTCTTAGTCATTTATAGCCACTAGCTATATTTAAAATTTATCGACTAAAATAATCATATTTGATATTTCACAAAAAAATTAATTTTCATATTTGGATTACTAGCTGCCCAAGATATCGGGTTTCTTTCAGAACCTTTTAAGCAGATCCAATTCCAAGACGTGTTTCCGGAACGAACAAAATACGGGTAAGTATTTCGTCTGAGAAATGGTATAACTCATCACATATAAATATAGCTCTGATCTTTAATGAAAACTTAGGGTTTTTAATCTTTTTCAATATGGGTAACTAATATTTTTGTCTCTCAGCTCACGTATAACTTGCAAATGGTTCATCAAATTCAAAAATATTCAAACGCATAACTCAACCAATTAAACTTTACAATTCATTCACTGAATATTAAAATTCTTTCATGTAAATTTTCAATTTTTTATTTATAAAATACGATTTTCAATTTCTTTTTGCAAAAAATAGAATTTTACACTCGAGTTTAACCTCCATTCTAATAAAAAAATCATTTATTTTCAGAAAACATAAAGAAAGTTGCATATCTAATTATTTTGGTTGTAAATCATATTTTAAACAAAAAATTCTGAAGAGTAGAATCATAAAAATAATAAAAATAGTAATTTTTTGATATTTTTTCTTTAGTTTGTTATGTTAAACTAGCATTATAGCCCGTGCAAAGCACGGTATCCATTTAAATCCTATAATTTGATCATTTTAATTTTTGAAATAGATGATTCATAATTTTTGAAATATTATACGTTATTAGTTTGATATATTTGGTAAAAAAAATTCTTTTATAAAAAGTGATACTAACTTGAATTTCTTATCTGAATTTTATATGTAATCATAACGATATAATCTAATATAAGAATTTTTAAGAAATCTTATATATCATTTAAAAAATATAACTTATAAAGACAAAATAACATAATTTTTTAAAAACTTATGACAAATCCTTGAGTTAGTAGATTGACGTGTGTTGGTGTGTCTAAATGCTCAAAGTAAAATTAAGAATTAATCATATGCTCTTATTCTTTATAAATATATTTAATCATAATAACATATTCGAATCTTATATATGTTTCACCTTCATCCTCGCGCATCCTCCAAATCTTATACCATTTTCGGTAACAGTGACATTATCATTACATATCATCTTTGACGTCATCCAAACCCGGGTCAGAAGTTTGGGGTTCACAACACACACAATATATAAACCTGTATATAAAATATTATTAGCAATGACTCTTATTTACACAACCACGGATCGTAACAGGTTAAAGTATGAAAACAAGCCACAACCTTAACGTTTATTACATCGTACCAAATCCCAACTAGGTTAACTTACAACTGATAATGATTTTATTCTTACAATTTTGCATAACTCAACTATAGTATCAAGCTCCCGCTAGCTCGATCCAACTCAACCTGGAATCCTAGCTCGCGCACTGGTCTGAGAATCCTTGCTACCAACAATTTCCTTTTTATCTGTAGAATGACATAAACAGATTCGCAAGAGTGAGCTAACCAGCTCAGCAAGTCATAATAGCAATAACTGAGGTTAAACAATGATCAATTGAAATGATTCAGAGGAATCAAGTTTCTTGTTAAGCAATTATTAGAATTGGATATCCATTTTTAATTTTTAAAACCAAGGTTAGGCTGCTGATCAGTCACGCACTAACCCCGAACCCCGAGCAAGGCACCCAACTCTGCTCTATAAACTGGATCCAAGGCACATATTGGCCTAATACGACAACGAATCTGGTCTGACCACGAATATGGTCCACATAAAACTATCTGATTCTAAAATAATTCGGTATAATAAAAATTATAATTCATTAAAACAGAATCATAATTATCTTTGATAAAACATTTATCTCGTAGCATAAAGCAATTCATGGGTATCACCAGGGTATATCAAGGTATGTACGAAGAATGGCTTCAAGCCTGTATAAGAATCAGGTAATAAATAAACAATGATTCAGTGGTTGTACAAGGGTTAGTTCTTTGATGTTATAAAGTGTTGTAGAATATATAAGCCCATGTACGTTCAAGTAATTTTATTCCAGTATTTGGTGTATGGGGTATATGTATTTGTGGAATAATATTGTATTTGTATTGTAATGACTGAGAAATTACGATTGTGTTATATCATAATAAAGATGAATTATGTGTCTTATTAAGTCATTGAGGGCATTTAGTTATAAAACCCTAGTTGTTATGTGCTATGTGTATGCTGTATCGTTAGGATATTTTCCGGGCATTTATCAGGTATTTTATTTTGCGTTAAATGCTTTTATATCAAAAGTTGTATGGCCTAAACCTCGTTTTAATAGCTGATATTTAACATAAAATAATTGGCCTTATCTTGCCTAGTATGGCTTATACCATTTCGATATTCTGAACATCCAGTCATTTTATAAATTTTCTCGTTTCGCGAAAAATGACTTTTTCGGGCCCCTTCGAGTGTCAATAGCCCCACAAAAATCACATTTTTATTTTTATAGAATTATGGGACTATCAAGTATTTCATTTCTTTGCATTTTTGTATTATTCACAATTTTTGGGAATTTTTGACATATATTTTGTATTTATTGGATATTAAAAAATTAAAAATTAATACCCAAAAATTGTTAATTAAGGGCCAATTAATTTTATTTAGGGATATAATTAGGGCCTAAATTTTAAGTAGGGGTATTATTTTTATAATTAGGAATAGCTTAATTTTATTAATTAATTTATAAAAATTAATAAAAAATCAGTTAAATAATTAAATTATTTGCAGAAAGGGGATTAGGGCTCCTGAGTTCTTGGGAATCAATCATCAATTTCACAGTGATTCTGTTGTCCAAATTGAACTTGTAAGTAATCAAACTGAAGCTCGTGAATCCTACTTTCTAATTTTGTTATCAATTTCATATGTAGATTCTTAGTTTTTAAATTTTTGATTTTAGGGTTTAATTCGGATTCGGGTAATTAAGTTTGGTATTCTTTGGATGTAATTGAATGATATAGAGTTATAGATAATATAATTTACAGTCGATTCACGCCAGTTTCGTTGAATTTGGATTCCGATTTGGGGCTGCCGGAAATCGGCGCCGCCATCAGAGTTCCTTGAAATTCCGGTCTCTGTGATGATCGTTGGTGAGTTTCGTGGACTGAAGTGGCTAGGTATAGGTGTGAGGATGAAGTTGTGATATGTTTTGATAGGTTTGGATCAAAAAATGAGGTCGTCATTTTTCCGGTCGCCAGTTTGACGATGGGTTCGATCGTCTTCTTCACCGGAGAAGACGAGAACGACGCGGGTTGTTGCAATTAAGCCAATGGTTAACTTGTTTCTTGTTTTCGAGTGGTTTGGCATCGAAATCGGGCACAAAGGAGCAGTGATCGGGCTTCAATGGAGCTTGCCGGATTTTCGTGACTTCGTCGGAATCTGCAAAAATCCAGCGAAGTTCTTGAACATTCTTGGCAACCCATTTGACCCGTTTTACTAACCCGTTTGACCCGGTTTTGATTCTCTAAAAACCTAATTCTATTTCCTAAAAATGTTTCTGAATTTTTTATTTTTAAAATAAATCAGAAATCACTTTTATTCAATTAAAATAAATTGATTAATTAATTTCATTAATGTTAAGAATATGTTGTGAACTTAATGATAAGTTTAAAAAAACACTTAGTAGATATCATTTAGTGAATTTGTAGCTTTCAACAGATGATCACTTTAACATCCGCTGAAAGAGTAGCTTATGTAATAATAAGTTAAGTAGCACATTCCTGCATATTATAATGCCTTAGTGAACTAGATGTTGTAAAATATATAAGTCATTTTGACTATTAATTGATGTTATTCCCAAGGAATTAACAATGAGATTTACAGAAGGGGGGTTGAATGTAAATCTCAAAACTTTTTCAAGTTTTGAGCAGTTTCAAAAGCTAAGTGTACGATGAACAGATGTGTGTGAATTGCTTTGAGCAGGTGTAGACAGATGTATATTCAAGACACAAATGTAAAGAACACAAATGCTTTAAAAACTTTTCTAGTGGATTTGTTGTTCCACCAGAGATGTGTATTTCAGAAAATCTTTGATACAAAGAATTGATCACAGCTGCTTCCTAGTACAAACTAGATGATTTTCTCTCTATGTTTTTCTAAACAGCTCTGGAAAATTCACATCTAATTACTAGCTGCAACTTGGTTTATATATCACCAAGTTTACAAGTGAAGACAAAGATAAAATACAATTATAACATAGTTCTTCACATGTTTCTTCTTCATTTCTCTATCCAAAGCAATATAAGATAATCTGTGAATCTTTGAATACTTCCTTGTTTGCACCAGAATGGAAATGCTGCTTTTTCTTGATTCCTCCAAGAGGCTACCACATTTCAATTGTCTCCGTCAACCCATGTGCCTCTGTCAGCTTATGAATTATCACTATCAACTGCTATGGAACTAAGCATCCGTTGAAGCTTTCATCCGTTGATGGCTTTATCCGTTGATGCTTTAACAGTTGAAGCTTTATCCGTTGATGCACTCATCCGTTGATGGATGTTATCCGTTGAAGCTTTAGAGACATCCGTTGAAGCTTTTTTTCTCATCTGTTGAAGGCCTTTAATCTATCAGTTGATACTACTTCATTCACACAAAATTACAAGGCATGAAATATTTACAATTAGCCCTCCTATTTGCATATCCACTAGTAGTCAACATGACTTATAATTTCCCACAACTTCTAAGAATTGTAACTTAAATGCAGAGACTGAAATGTGCTACAATACTAAACTTATTTCTAAGTAAAGCTACTCCATCAACGGATAGCCAAGATCCGTTGAGGCTACAAACACTAGATTTCTACTTAAGTGTTTTGTTTAACTTATCATCAAACTAATACACATATTCCTAACAATCTCCCCCTATTTATGTCTATTAGAATTGTAGTCATAAATTCAGGGTTAACTTGATGATAGCAAAACACTTAACAAATATATGAGTTGAAATCAAGTAGAAATTCAAAAGTGCTGCAAAAGTGTATGTACTGAGATAGAATTGAAGATTTACAGTGTTTCCAAGGGTGCTCCTTTAGTCTGAGCAAATCATTTTCTTTTCCTTTGTTCCCTTGTTTTCTTCCCTAGCTTCCTGTCATTTTCCTCTACTTGAAGTTAAAGTTTTTTGTAGAATTCAGCTTCATCTTCTTCACTGATATCCAACTTAGATTGCATGTCCTGGAGAGTTTCATTACCGACAATTTTAAGCTGGTCTTCAAGTCTGAAAAATCTTCTGACTCCTTTATTGTCTCTGAACTCCATCAACCAATGAGGTGATTTATGAATTGTGATTCCATGCTCAGGGATGAGTAATGTTCTAGGCAGGGAATTTGACTCCCACCAATTCTTCCTTATACTGGCAATCTTGTTAAGAATCTCAGTTTTGGCAGTCCTGGTAAAGCCAGTATCCCTTTTGATAGCTGAGTAGACTCTAACCAAGGTATAATAGCCCTCACTTATAATTCTTTAAAGAGGCCAAGTCCTTTCTACATTTCCTTTATATTTGAACACTAGCCTTTCTGGTAGCTGTCTATAGGCATTTATTCCCCTTACTTCCTCCACCTCATCCAGAAAGAGTTCAATATCTGTATGTTCTTTTATGTCGCGACTGTGAACATAATCATCCTTTGAGGCTTGTGGCTTAGGCTTAGGTTTATATTTCTGAGTGAATTTACTTGAGGTTAGGGGAGGTGTTGATTTTGATTTTCATTTCAGTTTCTTTGGTGGTGGAGAGGTAGTTCGGAAGGTAGGCAATTTGATGGTGTCCCAATTAATAGGTTCCTCTTTAGGGATGATTGTTTCACCATGAATATTTATACTGGGATCATCCACAACAGGTTCAGGAATAGAGGGTAGTGGTTTAGATTTTGATCGGGTTTCCTCAGTGTCATCTTCACTCTTCCTTTTTGCCTTGACCTTCTTTCTGTTCCCTTTCTGCCATTCCTTTCTTTTCTCACTTCTTTCCTCCACACTCTCACCAACCATATTCCCCATATCCACATTTATGCTTTCAGTCTTGTCTCCTTCACTCTTGTCTTCAATCTTCTTCTTTTCTTCAATTTGACTTGACTTTAGCTATTTTTCAAGCTTTGCTTATGCTCTTTTGTCAGCCTTTAGCTTTTTAGCTTCTTCCTTTAGCCTTTTGGTTTATTCCTCCTTGGCTATTGAGAATTTGAGATGTCCTAGCATCACACAGATGCTCTTTCCCTCTCTATAGATGATAGCCATATTCATTCTTTCCACTACATCCTTGGTCTCTTTGTGCTTTATGATGTTACCACCCAAAACTTTGTCTTCATCAGGCTTTTAGTTGAGCAATGCTTAGAGGGTTCTTTGTAGAGTCCTTGTTGAATCTAGTGGATGGCTTGAGTACCATGGGCTTCAGGTTCCTGAAAGAAGTTTCTCCAACCTTATTCCTCCTTACTGGCTTGTGCTCCATTGTGATTGGCTCAACTTTTGTGCTATATTTCACAGATAAGGATTTTGTAGTTGTAGAGCCAAACACTTGTTGCATCCTTTCATCAATTTTTCTCCTTTGCTCTTTCACCTTAATCTCAGCTGCTGCTAGCTGGATTAGATCAATTCCATCAAGCTTTCCTTTGATTTGAAGTGTTGAAGAAGTAGTGATGGCTGGAACTAGCACTTTTGATATTTGTATATGTGTAGATGGCTCCCCTTCCCCTTCCCTTTTATTCTCCCCCTTTTTGTTATCATCAAGGAGAGGGGTCAAGCCCTGTGCTTTAGCCAGTTGCATTAGAAGACTAGTCCGAGACTGTTGATTGTGAAGAATGGTGACCATAGAGTTTTCAATAGCTTGAACTCTTTCCTCCAATTTGGCCATCTTCTTTTCAGCATCTGACTCTCTTCTCAGTCTCAGTAATAGTTCATGCATGGTACCAAAGGGCATGATTGAATTCAGCTTCTCAGAATTGTAGGATTTCAAGTCATCTATATCCTTCTTAAGTTCATCCACACTTAGATTCTGTCTTAATTGTTGTAGCTTCATGAGATGTAGAAAATCTAGGTGGGCTTGAAGAATAGCCTTGGTACCAGCATTTGAAGTTTCCAGAATGGCCTTTTGGATAGACATGACTTGTTTGACTAAGGATACATTGAAATGCCCTGGTGTAGATTCCTTTGTCAATGCCCATTCAGGTAACTCTGGAATAGAACTTGGGCCTTTAGCTCCCCCTAAGTTCATGCTTCCATCAAAAGAATCAGAGTCATCATTATTAGAATTTACTCCAAATTCTTCAGATGGCTCACCAGCTGTAGAAGGCATCCTACTGACAGTAGCTTTATCCCTTTGTAGAGATTCCGAAGTATGTACTAGATTTAAAGTCTTTTCTGCCTCCTCATTGCGCTGAATAGCCAACAGTTGATAGGCAGACACAGGATGAGTAAAAGTTTCAGAATCCAAGGAAATGTTATCAATTACAGTTTTGTAATATTGCTGAAATTGTCTTTCCTTTTCAGCATCACCCACAATCATTGACTAACTAGCAATGGTTGGATCCACCCTTATACCTCCTGTACCTGCTTTTCTCTCAATTTCTCTCTTTTCTTGTATCAGGGGCTCCCTCTGGCTCACACTCCTCACACCATCACCTTCACCTACTAAGGTGGTACTCCTCTCACTTTCTTTTGCCATGCTGGAAGAAATAGCATGCATATTTAGACTCTCAAGCTCTCCTTTTGCCTGGGAGCAACCCAGCCTCTCACTCAAGTTTTCACTCCCTTCCCTCAATCTTAGAAGTGATTGTACAGTAACCATGTCTTCTACACTTAGAATTAATTCAGTTGTTTGTGTAGAGACCATCAACGGATAAAGAATATCCGTTGAAGTTGAAACTAATGGTATCAACGGATAATTGCTGTTAAGCTTATCCGTTGAAGCACAACCATTTTTCAACGGATGAGGAATATTCGTTGAAGAAGGAAAAGAAGTAGAAATTGATATTGACATAATTGTTGAATCTGTGTGGATTGATTTTAATTTAGGTGACACAGATTCTTCAACTAAGTCTGAAAAAATTGGCTGATGATCCAACAAATCATCTAAAAGATGATGATCGCCAGTATTTGAGTGGGGCTCCTCCCTGAGTTGTAAAGAGGGAGAATCAGGAATTGATGTGAATATCATGTCCACATCCAGAGATGGTGATGGAGAATTTGGTGATTGATGTGTGTCAATTTTGAGAGAATGGGGCTGTGACTCCACGTTTGTTGGAGTCACATCAAGTTGAATTTGAGAAGGCATAGATACAGGTGGTTGTATATGTGCAGTGTGTGCACCCTGTGTGGAAACTAGGGTTTTGACCTTCTTTCTTCTTGTGAAGGCTTTTACAGGTGAGTGTGTGGCTTCAGTGTCCCTCCCTCTTTTGTTCTATGTCCCTGGTTGGGGACTATTTTCAATAGCTGCATCCTTTTGGGATGATGCAACTAGGGATGAGTTTGAATCCTTTTCAACCACCACAGACTTTTGAGAAACTGTGGCTTGGATAGCTTGGGTACCACTCACCTCTCCTACCTTATTCTGGGGTTTTCTTGATGTTCACCCCTCCCCTCACCACTAACACCCTGTACACTCCCCTCAAGGTTCATGGTAGGTGTCACAACTGTTGTCTTTTGAGAGACAACAGAGGTGGCTTTCTTTGACTTGAGTTTTGAAACTTTAGGTTTGGTGGACTTGGTAGGAATCGGTTGGGGCATTGACACAGATCCCATGGCCACACTTGAAGGCAAAGAAGTGATGGGGTTTGAAGAAGTAAGAGTTGAAGAATTATTTACCTCACTTACCTGAGGTGCATTCATGATTGGTAAGTATACCAATGGTAACTGACTGTTGAGGTTAATTCTCAAAAGGTCTGCAAGGACCCTCTTCTCTTGTGCCCAACATTTGAGTTTATTACTCTCATTAGTTATGACCAAACCTTCAACAACATGGTTAGCCAATAACATAAAGAATCTAGCATAACAGATGTTATGAGTTCTATTAGCCTTGTTACCTAACCTAGTGTAACACCCCCAAATCCGGGGTCGGGGATCCGGGTTGTCACGAGTTCCATTTCCCTTAATAATACCCAATCTTAATAAACAATCAACTACTCCGTACTGTGACCCCACTGATAGGGATAAATAAGTCCTGATTTTATAATTAATGGGCTGATAGGCCCAATAAAAAGGTATATGATACTCAGACCAGAAAGGTTAAGCCTGATGGACCAGATCAGGCCTGATGGAATAAAAAAGGCCCAAAAACCCTGATTATTAATTAATTTCGTAATTAATTAATAAGGGACAAATCAGATGTTGAAAAGAGTCCCGATAAGGATATAAATCCTTGGAGATTAGCCTCAAGGGGACCTAAAAGGATAAGGAATCAGTTTCCTACTATCTAGGACTCCAAAATCCATTCTAATTATGAGACTTGCCCACCAAGTCTCCTATACCAAGTCCAATTCAAGGACTCCCAACATCTATATAAGGGGTCTCACCCCCACCAATCAGAACTACGTTTTTTGGCTTGATTCTCTAATTCACAGAGATACGTAGGCATCTCGTAAAGGCAGATTGAGTCACGAAACACGAGAGCAGCCATTAAAGGCCTTGAGCTCCCGAATCTTAGTATTAAATACAGCAAGTAATAACCTTGGTTTTTTATCCATAACATTTGGCGCCGTCTGTGGGAATCACAACAACAACCATGGCGAGAACACGGAGAACAATTGGAGCTCTAGAGGAAGGAACACCATTAGAGACAACCCAGGTGATTTCATCAACCGTGGAAGTTCCTCCCCATTCAACTTATGCATCTACTCAGGAGGAAGCCCAGACAGGGGCAACTCATCCTCAGCCACAAGGGACAACTCCCACGACTATTCAAGGTACGAATCCTCAAGTTCAGCAAGTACATATACCTGTGAATTCTCGACCCGTCGGGTATGAATATTCAACTGTTGTTACTACTAACCCCCCTTATGGGATGCCCCTTCACCCTGAGGTTGGAGGAAGCGGATATGCTGGGCGAAGCGAAACACGAGGGCGGTCGCCCCCCTATATACGAGGTTTGGATCCTATCCCTGAGGATCGGGAATTTTCTGGTCCATACACTGAGAGAGACTCCGAATCTTCGGATGATGAAGTGGCCCCGAGAAGGAGGCGTCCTGGAAAAAAGCCAATGGCCGATGGAAGGCAACGCCCCCAAAGCACCCCAGGGGCGAATCCCCAAGAAGTGCAGGAAAAGATCAGGGCTCATGAAGCTGAAATCCAAAGGCTGAGGCGTGATTTGGAGGCTCACCAAGCCACCAGACCCCACATACCTCCTAGGGGGAGAAATCCTCCTCCTATCATAGACCTGGATGGTCCGGTAAGAAGAAGGGCTGCTGTCCCAAGAACTGATCCGAGCAATCTCCTTCCCCTTGGAGATCCTGATGATCCAACTCCACCCTTCACAGAAGAGATAATGAATGCCCATATCTCAAGGAAATTCAAGATGCCCACTATCAAAGCCTATGATGGCACGGGAGACCCCGCTAATCATGTTAGGACATTCTCTAATGCACTGCTGCTGCAACCCGTGAATGATGCTATAAAATGTCGGGCCTTCCCTCAAACCCTATCGGGTATGGCTCAAAGATGGTATAGTCGCCTACCCCCAAATTCTATTGGATCATTCAGAGAATTAAGTCAGGCTTTTATTAAGCAATTCATCAGTGGAAGAGTCCATGAGAAAAGTTCAGCATCTCTTATGAGTCTTGTGCAGGGAGCTAAGGAATCCTTAAGAGATTACCTGAATCGTTTTACAAAGGAGGCTTTAAAAGTCCCAGACCTTGATGATAAGATAGCCATGATAGCACTGCAACAAGGAACTAGGGATGAGTTTTTCAAGATGTCTTTGGCCAAATGACCCCCTGAGAGCATGTTGCAGCTCCAAGAGAGGGCAGGGAAGTATATCAAGGTTGAAGAAAGTATGAGGAAGACCGTAGTAAGTAATGAGCCCACTGGAGGCAAGAAACGAAAAACTGATTTGGAGTATATTGCTAAGGACAAATATCCTAGAACCGAACAAAACCCTGATTCAAGCCCCAAGAAGGGAGGACCTGGGCAAAAGTTCACTGAATACGCTAAGCTGAATGCTCCCAGAAGTCAGATTTTGATGGAGATTGAGAAAGACAGAGATATTCGCTGGCCTAAGCCCTTGAAGGCTGATCCCGCCAAGCTAGATAAGGGCAAGTATTGCAGGTTTCACAAAGATGTTGGCCATGACACCGATGAGTGTAGGCAATTGAAAGATGAAATTGAGTTTTTGATTCAAAAAGGAAGATTGAACAAGTATACTGGAGATGGAGGGGATAGAAATAATAATGGAAGGAAGAACTTTGAAGATCGTAGGAGGGACCAAGACGATCAGGGGCGAAACCCCCAGCCTAGAGGACCAGTTATAAACACCATTTATGGAGGGCCGAGACCTCGAGGGCCTGTGATAAACACGATCTTTGGAGGTCCAACTGCTGCTGGATTGTCCAAAAATTCCAGAAAGGTATATACTAGAGAGGTTATGCATATTGTTGGAGAAGCCCCGAAGAGGGCCAGGATAGAAGTAACATTGGCTTTTGATGATTCCGACCTAGAGGGTGTGAAGTTTCCCCATGACGACCCGCTGGTCATAACACCAATAATAGGAAATAGCCCGGTTAAGAGGGTCCTTGTGGATAATGGTGCTTCTGTGGATATCTTGCTCCACGACACCTTTCTAAGGATGGGGTATAACGACTCCCAGTTAACACCAACCGACATGCCGATATATGGATTTGCTGGAGTAGAATGTCCTGTGGAAGGGATAATCAAATTGCCAACCACCATAGGTACGGAGCCAAGGCAAGCAACGCAGATGCTGGATTTCGTGGTGGTAAAGGCTAGTTCAACTTATAATGCTATCATGGGGAGAACAGGGATACATGCCTTCAAGGCAGTCCCCTCTTCCTACCATTCAGTCATGAAGTTTCCCACCCGAAACGGGATTGGAGAAGAAAGAGGAGATCAAAAAATGGCTAGAAGCTGTTATGTGGCCTCTTTGAGGGCAGATGGAGTCGGGGGGCAGGTTCTTCCAATTGAAGATATGGATGTTTGAGAAAATGATGAGAATAGAGGAAGGCCAGCAGAAGAATTGGTCTCGGTTCCTTTAGACCCCGAGAATCCTGAGAGGACGACTTTCATTGGAGCCACATTAGAGGAGCCCCTTAGAGGGAAGTTAGTGAAATTTTTGCAAGAAAATAGTGATGTGTTTGCATGGTCAGCAGCTGATATGCCAGGTATAGACCCGGAGTTAATTACTCACAAGCTAAACGTAGATCCAAGCCGGAAGACAGTGAAACAAAAGAAAAGAAATTTTTCCCCGGAAAGACAAGAGGCTATAAAGCAGGAAGTGGAAAAGCTCTTAGAGGCTGGTTTCATTGAGGAGATTCAATTTCCGGAGTGGTTAGCAAACCCTGTAATGGTAAAGAAGGCTAATGGAAAGTGGAGGATGTGTATAGACTTCACCGATCTGAATGATGCATGCCCCAAAGACTGTTTTCCGCTGCCTAGAATTGATACTTTGATTGATGCCACCGCTGGACATGAGATGCTGAGTTTCATGGATGGGTTTAGCGGATACAACCAGATCAAAATGCATAAGGATGACATTCCAAAGGTATCATTTATCACTAACTTTGGTGTTTATTGGTATCTTGTTATGGCGTTTGGTCTCAAGAATGCAGGAGCCACCTATCAAAGGTTGGTGAATAGAATTTTTAAGGATCTTATTGGTAAGACTATGGAAGTCTATGTTGATGACATGTTAGTCAAGAGTCTAGTAAAGACGTATCATATAGCCCATTTAAGGGAAGCTTTTGAGGTCCTGAGGTACCACAAGATGATGTTGAATCCGACGAAGTGTGCTTTCGGAGTAGGATCTGGAAAATTCTTGGGATTGGTGGTTTCGAAGAGGGGAATTGAGGCGAACCCCGATAAAATAAAGGCAATCCTGGACATGGAACCCCCCAAAACTGTCAAGGATGTTCAGAAGCTCACAGGAAGGGTTGCTGTGTTAGGACGATTCATCTCCAAGTCAGGAGACAAGTGCTTGTCATTTTTCAAGTCACTAAAGAACATCAAAGACTTTGTATGGAGTGAGGAAAATCAGAAGGCATTTGAAGAGTTAAAGAAGTATATGGGCCAGGCCCCGTTGTTGGCCAAGCCAGTTCTGAATGAAGTTTTATTCTTGTACTTGGCTGTTTCAGAGAGCGCCTTGAGCGCCGTGTTGGTTAAGGAGGAACTGAAAGTCCAGAAACCCGTATACTATGTCAGCAAAATTTTGCATGGTGCTGAGTTGAATTATTCAGCCATTGAGAAATTCGCTTTAGCCTTGGTAATGGCTTCAAGAAAGCTGCGTCCTTATTTTCAAGCTCACCAAATTGAAGTGCTAACAAATCAGCCACTGAGAAGTATCATTCACAGTCCCAAGGCAAGTAGGAGACTGATTAAGTGGGCAATAGAGTTGGGAGAGTTCGATCTCAAGTATAAGCCACGTATGGCCATAAAAGCCCAGGCACTAGCTGACTTCGTGGTGGAATGTACCATACCCAACCAAGAAGTCGGGGGGCAGGAAGATACCATACCTCAAGACAAAGGAGTCGACAATGGGGACAGGCAGAAGAATGATAAGGAGAAAGAATATTGGGTTCTCTATTTTGATGGAGCATCAAAAACAAATTCCAGTGGAGCAGGGTTGGTTTTGCAAAGCCCTGATGGGTTCTTAATTGAGTATGCTATGAAGCTAGATTTTCCAACCACAAACAATGAGGCAGAGTATGAAGCCCTAATAGCTGGCCTTGGTCTAGCTGGGACACTTAGAGTCAAAAACTTAAAGGTCCGTGGAGACTCGAAGCTGATCATATCCCAGGTAAAGGGAGAATTCGAGGCAAGGGATGATACGATGGCTAAGTATGTCTGCCTAGTAAGGGCTGTGATGACCCAATTTAATGAGTGCCATGTTGAACACATTCCAAGGGAAGAAAATGTTAAGGCAGATGCGCTATCAAAGTTCGCTTCGTCTGAGATTGAAGAAAGTTCAGGAAGTGTGTACTTCCGTGTTTTGAAGACACGAAGCATAGATGTTAAGCTTGTGGCTCCCGTAGGCTTGGGGACGTCATGGATTGATCCCATCAAGGCTCACATTCAGACCGGTTGGTTGCCCAGCGATGCAGTTGAGGCACGGAAGTTAACTGTTCGATCACTAAGGTACTCTTTGATAGATGGGATTCTATATAAAAGATCTTTCGTGGTTCCTTACTTGAGGTGTCTCAGGCCCGATGAGGCACGCTTAGCTCTTGAGGAAGTGCATGAAGGTATTTGTGGGCAACACTTGGGGGGCAGGGCCTTGGCTCATAAGATAACCCGTTTAGGCTTCTATTGGCCAGAAATGATGGCTGATGCCAAAGAATATGTAAAGAAGTGTGATCGCTGTCAGAAGCATGCACCAGTCGCCAGACAACCCCCCGAGATGCTGACCTCTATCAACTCACCTATTCCCTTTGCTATGTGGGGGATGGATATTCTAGGGCCTTTTCCTATGGCCACAGCACAAAGGAAGTTTCTGATTGTAGCCATTGATTATTTCACCAAGTGGATCGAAGCCAAACCTTTGGCCAAAATCACAACTAAGCAGGTTGCACAATTCCTGTGGGAAAACATTATGTGCCGATATGGAATTCCCCATATCCTCGTCACTGACAATGGAACACAATTCAACAACGAGGAATTCAAGAAGTATTGCGAAGAAAATGAAATTGAGTTACGGTTCACCTCTGTGGCTCACCCGCAAGCCAATGGGCAAGCGGAGGTAGCAAATCGGATAATCCTGGATGGACTAAAGAAGAGGATCGAAAAGTCAAGAAATAATTGGGTGGATGAGATACTTTCCATATTATGGGCCTATAGAACTACCTGTAGAGTCACGACAGATGCAACTCCTTTCATGTTGGCATTTGGGGCAGAAGCAGTAGTTCCCGTGGAGATATCACATTCCTCTCCAAGGATTCAGGCTTTTGATGAAAAAGAAAATGAAGAAGGGCAGAAGTTAGCCCTGGATTTTATCGATGAAGTGCGAGATAAAGCACATGCAAAGATAGTAGAATATCAGAAAAAAGCTTCATTCTACTACAACTTAAGGGTTAAAGAAAGGTTTTTTAAACAAGGTGATCTAGTTTTGAGAAAAATAGAGGCTTCTGGTGTTGGACAGAAAGGAAAGCTCGCCCCAAATTGGGAAGGGCCGTACAGAGTCAAGAGCGTTCAGGGTAGAGGAACCTACAAGCTGGAAACTATGGATGGTTTTGAAGTCCCGAGGACCTGGCATGCACAAAACCTGAAGGTTTACTACGTGTAAGATAGGCTAAGTACGATTCTCACTTGTCATTGTGACAAATAGATTTAAAAGCACCTGGAAGCTTTGTTTGCATAGGATTTTTATTTTTTAGCTATTATAGATCAGGGTCGAACCCATATTATGTAAGGTTTAGGAAAACCAGACTTGAAATGGAAGAGTTTGAAATTATTTCAACCTATGGATGTTTGACTTGTGATAATACTTGTGTGGCCCGTTAAGCCGAGTTTGAATATTAAAGTATCGGAAAAATGAGGAGAAAATGCAAATAAGGAAAGTAGCATAGCCCCGCAGGGTAATAAGTTTTAATACAAACAAAAGTCCAGACATAAATTAAGGATAAAATTACAGAATAGAAAAACTACTCCTCCATGCGGGAGCCTTCATTCTCTTTCTCCTTATCAGCGCCTTCAGCGTCCTTCGCAGGAGAAGCGGGAGGAGAAGCAGTGTTAGGATCCAAGATGCGATCATCTGGCTGAGGGGAGTTGAAGAGGGCGTCTATACTGTCCTCTGACTCAGCCTGCTCAGGACTTATAAAGTCCTTAGGGTCGACTAAGCCCGGGTACTTCTCAGAAACAGCCTTCATGGCCGCATCCCATCCCTGAGTGAACTGTAGGGAATAAAGACCCTCATCATGAATCTCCATGAGATTCTTAAACTTGTCAGAATCCATGTAGTCATCAATGAGCTTATCCTTATTGCTCCTAAGTTTCACCAGCTCGGAATGAGCCTTAGCCAGCTCCTCTTTCTTCGTGTCCAGCTTCTTCTCCAGGACCTTGGCTCTCTCCTCCCACTTCTTCATCTCCTTCTCAAAAACATCAGAGTTACCCTTCCAAGATCTAGCCTGATGTAGGGCCGCCTGGAAATAGGTATTACTCTGCAAAGAAATATGTATGAGTTGGCACAAATTCATTGGGATACAAGAAAAGTTGAAATTCACAAAAGGAAGAGAAGAAAAAAGAAAATTACCGCAGCTTGGGCTTGAGAACCCAGAAGCTCAATAGTCTCGACATCACTCCCCGTAACAATGTCAGTGAAATCATGGGGAGTGATGGAATGGTACGACCAATCCTTGGCATGTTTGGTGGATCCAACCACCGTATCGCTCCTCCTGAAGCCCCAGTTAGGCCTAAAGGAATGTGCCTTAAGTGGAGGATCCACATCGTCCCCCAGCTCGACCACCGGGACGTGGGGCTTAAGGAAAGTAGGACCGTCAGGTTTGCTCCTGGGGTCCCTGTTTAACTTGGCCCTCTTCTGGCGGCCAGATTCACCCTCCTTGGGCCTATTGACATTATTAATAGCCTCACAAGCTGAAAGGAAAAGCAGAAGGAATATTAAAATCCAGAAAAAAGAAAAAGTGCGATTAAAGAGAAGGAAAAATAATTATGCAGGTATAAATTTACCCTTATCACTGGCCTGGGAGAGACCAACTTTCTTCAAGGAAAATTCCTCTAAAAGGGTCCAGGTGTCTGTTTTCCCATCATCTGAAATTAAGGCTTGGTAGGCCACCTCCTCCTCATCAGTTAATCTGATGCTACCAGGACTACCATCTGATACTTTGCAAAATGGCCTACGGAAGAGTGTGGCCCAATCACCCCCAGCCCAGGTCAGCCTGACAAACTCATCCCTCCATTTAGGGTTGTTCTCGACTATAGAGTTACTATCAAAGATATGGGGAATTTTGGGCCGTTGGCGAATTAAAACCCAGCCTGGCTGACTCATGGAACTATTATAGAATTGGAAAACTTTCCTAAAGACAGCTACGGAAAGAGGGAAGCTATTCCTGAGACAAAGGACCATAAAACAGATAATGTTCCTCCAGGCGTTAGGAGGGAGTTGACAAGGGTTGATTCATACATCGGCTAGTAAACGAGGAATAAATTCATGGAATGGGAACCTAAGACCTGCGGTCAGGGCTCCTCGATAAATGAACAGGGTATCCCCCTCCCAATTACAAGTCCTATCCCCAGGGGCGGCTGGAGTGATCCTAAGGTGGGGTGGAAGTCTGTACAAGGTGTTCATAGACTCTATCCTACCATCTAACTCATGAAAAGTGTTACCATGATTATACGAATCTAACTCAGATAGAGAAGGATATTCATCACCTCTCGAGTTAATCATATCAATGAGGGAAGTATATGGAGATTGAATTTGAATGTGTGTACCTCTTTTAGAGACATTCATCTTCTGCAAACGAGCCAGGTCACGGTCCGCCATTGATATGCTTCGGTTGAAAGTTTGAAACCCAGAAATACTTGAAAATGGTGGAGCTGCGGTGGCTTTGGTAGCCGGAAATCGCCTTCTCAAAGGGAGAACTCTAGAGGAAATTGTGAGAGAAAATGAGAAGTGGGAAGTGAAGTGAGGGTTCTCACTCCACACTACACTTATATAGGCGAAAAGCTCGGAATACGAGGCGTTTTTAGGCCCATTTAGCCAGGCCCAACCTAGAGGCCCATCTACAAGAAGTATCAGGAACAATCTAGAAGCTCTTGTGGAATTTAAAAAGTCAAAAATCGACCAGAACCTTAATATGGTTCGATCAGAGTCCTGATCGATATCTTATTCTAACAGGAGGGAAGAAATCCTTTAAGATCGATCATAGTCCTGATCGACACAGAAGAGAGTCCTGATCGATATCTTATTCGAACAGGAGGGAAGAAATCCCCTAAAATCGATCAGAGTCCTGATCGACACAGAAGAGAGTCCTGATCGATATCTTATTCGAACAGGAGGGAAGAAATACCCTAAGATCAATCAGAGTCCTGATCGACACAGAAGAGAGTCCTGATCGATATCTTATTCGAACAGGAGGGAAGAAATCCCCTAAGATCGATCAGAGTCCTGATCGACAGAGAAGAGAGTCCTGATCGATATTCCATTCGATCAGAATGGTCGAGAGCCATTTAATTCGATTAGAGTCCTGATCGAAGTCGATCAGGAATCCTGGTCGATTAAGCCCGTGTAACAATCGACTAGGGTGTCACTTTGAAGGCCAATTCGGTCAGAATCCTGATCGAAATCGATCAGGAATCCTGTCGACCAGAGTGTAAGATCCTGAGCTAATTCGATCAGGATCCTAATCGATTTTGGCTGCATCCTGATCGATTTTGTCTGCATCCTGATCGATTTTGAATGCATTCTGATCGATTTTAAGCCAGAAATCAGGAAAAAAATCCAGAAATTAAGGATAAATCCCAGAAAATTAGGGAAAAATCCAGAAATTAAGGAAAAATCCCAGAAAATTAGGGAAAAATCCCAGAAAATTAGGATAAATCCCAAAAATTAAGGGAAAAATCCAGAAATTAGGGAAAATCCCAGAAAATTAGGGAAAAATTCCTGGAAATTAAGATAATTTCTGAATAAAAGGAAGATTCATTGTAAATGTGTAGGTCGCTCCACACTTTACGCAAAAACGAAACCCTGAAAGGGAACGAATAACTTCTGCGAAACCTAATCAATGTTTCCCAAAAGTTGGGGGGGCAAATGATAGGGATAAATAAGTCCTGATTTTATAATTAATGGGCTGATAGGCCCAATAAAAAGGTATATGATACTCAGACCAGAAAGGTTAAGCCTGATGGACCAGATCAGGCCTGATAGAATAAAAAAGGCCCAAAAACCCTGATTATTAATTAATTTCGTAATTAATTAATAAGGGACAAATCAGATGTTGAAAAGAGTCCCGATAAGGATATAAATCCTTGGAGATTAGCCTCAAGGGGACCTAAAAGGATAAGGAATCAGTTTCCTACTATCTAGGACTCCAAAGTCCATTCTAATTATGAGACTTGCCCACCAAGTCTCCTATACCAAGTCCAATTCAAGGACTCCCAACATCTATATAAGGGGTCTCACCCCCACCAATCAGAACTACGTTTTTTGGCTTGATTCTCTAATTCACAGAGATACGTAGGCATCTCGTAAAGGCAGATTGAGTCACGAAACATGAGAGCAACCATTAAAGGCCTTGAGCTCCCGAATCTTAGTATTAAATACAGCAAGTAATAACCTTGGTTTTTTATCCATAACACCCACAATAAACACACACACCAGAAGTTATAGTCTCAGAGATGAATATCCAAAAATAACACGAGTCATTTTATTCCACAATTATTTGCCATTACACCTTAAAAGGGTTTCTGAATAAATTTATATTTTCCTTGCCATTATTACAATTCATAAATATACATAAGTCTGGTATATCAAAAGTTGAAAGCCTAGCCTATGGGTAGATCATACCTCAGCTACAATGGCATCAACGCCTACAGGAAACTGTGGAACGTTTCCTATCCGCTCGCGAATAGGGAGCTTGATCCTGTTCATCTTGTCTATCTGATGTTGTGTGATGAAAGAAGAAAGCAAGGCTGTGCAATAAGCCCACCAAAATAATATGTATAATAATTAACAATATATGAGCATTCTCATAGTACTCATGAAAGTCTTGGTCAAGAAGAAATGAACCAAGCTGATATCTTAACGCGACCAAGACGCAAAATAATTCAATATATATATACATATACTTTTCAAAATCTTGGAAGTCCTCTTCCATGCATAATAAACACAGAGTTCCCGTTGATAACTGTATAAAATATCATTGCAAGGTGATCTCATATAACTAACCTTCTCTTAACGTTTTTCCGAAAATCTTTGACATGCGCAAGATAATCATTTACTAGATATAAGTTTAAAAGATGAAGTTACAAGATACTCCAATATACTTATATCTTTCCGAATACTACTTGAACTACCACCGTTCAAGTTATAATTAGTTTCAAAAGTTCATCACATAGATGAGAATACAAGATAAGACTTGAATAGATTCAATCTTTAAAATATTATTGAATGAAATGAAGTTACGAGATACTTCATTAATATATATATATATCCATATATATCTCTCTCATACATTTCCTGAAAACCTCTGTCATGTAAAGTATGAACAGAGTTGCAATATCCAATGAATTTTGGAAAGAAAAGAATTTTGGCATAAACCCGATATCTTGCTGATCAGGCAAAGATACCAATAAGTAACCTTTTCTACTAGTAGATAGATGAATCCCCCACCGGTCATCACCCTGGTCACATAAGGACCTTGTGTTGGACCGCCACCCGGCCTCTTACGCGTTGATGGACTGCCACCCAGCCACTTACACTTTGATAGACCGTACCCCGGCCTGTCGCTCATGCCGACTCAATTAGATGGACTTACTTCCCGAACATTGGGCAAGTAATCAAATTGTTTTCTCAAAACAGCAACCACGTTGCGAATATAAAATACACCACATAGCCAGATCCCTCAAATTTTTGAGCGAGTATTCAAGCCCCCTTCAAAAGGAAGATCTTAAATTTGAAAATGAGTTTTGGGATCCGCTTTAACTTTTAAAAATCATTTTGAAGACTCGAAAACACTTTAAAGAGTGTTTGGAGTAATGCTGATTTAATAAAATAAATCAGTCCCGATATATTAGAAAATATCTGAATATTATTAAATAATATTCCCATAAGGATAATCTCTATGTAAATAACTTGAAGTAGAAGTTGTAAAACTTATACTTGAAATGAGTATTAAATAACCAAAGATATACTTATACGAAAGTACTATCTTTATTTGAATAATCAAAAATAAGTTTGATTATCGACACCTTATTCTTTAATAAAATAAAGAATATATTTCAGTAAATAATCGGAGTCATAGGTCCTCAAATGAATATTCAAATAATATTCAATAAATATTATAAAGTGAGTCATAAGTCCTCGAATGAATATTCAAGTAATATTCATTAAATAATATAAAGTGAGTCATAAGTCCTCGAATGAATATTCAAGTACTATTCATTAAATAATATAAAGTGAGTCATAAGTCCTCGAATGAATATTCAAGTAATATTCATTAAATAATATAAAGTGAGTCATAAGTCCTCGAATGAATATTCAAGTAATATTCATTAAATAAAATAAAAGGAGTCATAAGTCCTCGAATGAATATTCAAGTAATATTCATTAAATAATATGAAGTTATCGAATAAACCTTATTCGATTAATAGTTTTTTTAAACCATATCAATATATATATATAAATATATATATATCATATACTCGGGAACATCTACTCCCGGTTTTAGAAAAGGGTTCACCTTTGGGTCCCCTCTACTCAGGGTATACGCAACTACTGCTTATCTCTAGCATAGGTATTATGCAACTAATAAGCATTTGAACCAACAGATATATAAGTCAAGAATATGAAACAGGCATGCATATATATCATATCACATGCTCCAATATATCGTAAGAATTTGCTAATAACAAGTATGCATTTATCACAAGATCATGCATATACACATATACATCACAACAACAGTTATACGGGTAGAAAACTTGCCTGAGTGCTCCCGGATAAACTTAAGCTTAGAGTGGGTCCGATAACCTATAAACAACAACATAAGTCGGAATTAAACCCCGGTCGCTTAAGAAACTAGACTTTAACCATTTAGAGTCCTGACGTTCGCTTTCGCGCTTAACGATTTACTTAAGTCGCTCGAGTACCCTCGGCTCCACCATTTTTAATAAATTAACCATTAAGAATTTAAAAGCGATTCTTTTGCGAGTACCTTACCAACTGCCTAATCCACTTTGCATAAATGTTTCATACCCCAAATAGTCATTTAAAGTCCTTAACCAAGGTTTCAAAGTAAGGCGAGGGGTAATGGTTCGGTCGCGAAACGCCGTTACTTAAAACGGTCGTTTCTCCTAAACCGTACATCGGATTCAAATGAACCACATATCAAAATGAAGCTCATAACATGAACTATCTAATCATGGCAATGGTCAAAACCTAAAAGGGAGTTCTCAGGTCCTGATGTTAAGAGCAAAAACAGTATAAAGTAAATCGGACATTACGACGCCTATGTTTACGCGATTTCCGAAATTTTTAGCATTCCAAATCATATCAATCCAACTACCAATCAACAACAACTCAAGATACACATCAATGCTACTGATTTCAGTCATAATAAGCTCAAGGATCTCAATCCAATCATATATTATAACATCTCCAAATTCAACTAAACTACTTAACAATTAAGCTCGAATCATGCTTATCATTCAAATTACTACTCATCCATCCAAACCATCTCCAAACTTCAACATTCAAACTTATTACTAACGGGTGTGAAGATTTATACCTTTCTTGGAGGGTGGAAAGTTACTAGGAAGCCTTATGGAGCCTCCTACAAGCTTGATCTTTCCAAAGAAATCAAGAACACAAAGTTAGGCTTTAAAGTTTCTAAAAGTCCGATTGAAAGAACTGTAAAAATGAGGGTCTTACCATGCTTATTTGAACGAGACTTGTAAACAAGAGTTGTAGGCCATCTCAATACCTTTCCAACGAGCTATAGAACACAACATTTGAGTGAGTATTGAAGGAGATATGGCAGTTTAAAGTTGCTGGGTTTGTTTTGGCCGAGAGCTTTTGCTCTTGGAAGCAAAAGTCAACTTCTAATTTTTGTGTTTTATGATATTTGCTTGTTTGCTTCTCCTTTTTGCCTTGGAAAATGTTTTAACTTTTTACCATGGTAAATTTTACATGGCCCAAAATCAACCAACAAAACAAAACCCCTTGTCATGCTTATGTCATCTTGCACATATCATAATGCTTCCACTTGTCCACACCTTGTTGGTTTGATGACATAATCATCCCTAACCTCCTTGATTAACTCCTAATTGCTTGCCTAATGACCGCTGATCTATTATACGGTTCGCTTAACTTTCATTTTCGTTTATCGTTTGAGGGATCATACCCGGGATCTTATTACTTAGGTTTCTCTAACCTTTCTCAATACATTATATTCCTTTCATGATTCTCTCTTATAATCCTTGAATTTAAATCCTTTTTATTCTGTTACCTTATACTCAATTCTTTTTGTATCTGGTAGATTTTCGGGAAAAATCAAAGTGTTCGAATTTGGATTCTGACGATCTTTACATAGACTTATTTATCATATAGAGTACTAATAATATCTCAGAATATCCATAAAAGAACCCCTACATAGTGTGGCATGAAAAGTTTTCTTATTCAGCATAATCTGCAAAATCACTATTCATAAGGGTTTCAAAAATTTCCAAAAATTGGGGTTATTACAGTCTCCCCTCCTTAAAAGGATTCCGTCCCGGAATTAGATAGAAAATGAATATGGATACTCTCTTAGCATTGCACTTTCTAACTCTCGAGTAATTTTTTTTTCCACATTGTGGTCCTACCACCAAACTCTGCCTAGTTTGATAACCCTTCTCCTAAGCACTTGTTCCTTTTCACTCTATAACCCTTCCTGGTTGCTCCATATAGGTTATGTCGGGTTCCATGTCTATGCGCTCATATGCCCCTATTTATCTGGCATTCGAATTACACTTCCTTAACATTGATACGTGGAACATGTTATGACTTGCTACATGTTCGGGGGTAGGGCTAGCTCATATGCTAACTTCCCAAAACGTCTTAATATATCCAAGGGTCCAACAATTTGTGGACTTAGCTTTCCTTTCTTTCCGAACCTCATCAATCCTTTCCAATGGATACCTATAACAGTACTAGGTCCCCTATTTCATACTCTTTGTCCTTTCGAGTCAAATCAGCATACCTCTTATATCCATCTTGGGTTACTGCCAGCCGTCCTCTGATTAGATCTATTATATCCCTGGCCCTTTGGGCTACTGCGGGTCCGAGCATCTTGCGCTCTACAACTTCATCCTAACATAAGGGAGATCGACATTGTCTTCCCTCAAGGATCTCATAAGGTGATATCTCGATACCTGACATACAATCTATTGTCGTGAGAAAACTCAATCCGCGTTATGTGATCATTCCAAATTCTTTCAAGTCTATTGCACAGACTCTCATCATAGCTTCTAGCATTATAGCTTTTGCTTCTCAATACTCATTCTTTTCTAATTCGTAAGCGTTACTATCTTCCGTACATAATACTATACTGGTTACACTTTTTCTCGTTAGCGTTCTATAACCTTTTAATAACCTCGTTAACCTTAGTATCACGAATTTGTTTCCATTCCGAATACCACCACAACTTTACTACTCCTTTTTCAGCTGCTTCTATCTTCGAAAGCTTAATCCTTCATATAGAAGTAAAAGAATTTATTGAGAGATCACTATGATCATGAACACTTGTTATATCACATAGTTAGTACAGAAGGTGGCCAGCCTTTAGTACTTGACAAGCAATTAAACAACATGTGGTATCCTACTAGGCTTCTATCACACAGATAAATAGTCATTCGTCAATACCTCCCCTTCTGGAAGGGTTGTTCTTCTCAACTTACATGAAATGAAAATGAGAGAAAATAACGAATTGAAGAGAATTGTATATATAAAAAAATATACTGCCACAAAATATCTGGCTTGGAACCTACCTCTGAACTATAGAGGTTTGTCATAGGAGAACAAAACATATATGTATTTATATCAACATCAAGTATTATAGCATCGTATTTCACATGCCTAAATATTTTTTCTATTCCGTCCATCATTCTATGGACCCATGCTCTTCCTCGAGCTTATACTCAATCACCTTTGAAACTCCCTCGACACCGAAAATCGAATCTGGAATCTCATTTTATACATCATCGATACTAGAATTCTATGCTTGCACCGCAACCTTCCTCGTATAGTAATACGACTCTCTATTGATAAGAAGGAATAAATATTCAATAGGTAAATAATCGACCTAGTTTTTCTATCAAAGCTAACTTATACGTCAACATGACACGATTAGTGGTACTCAATCTCAACATCCATTCCAATACAACTCTCACGGTTGTAATCGGCTCATTACTCGCAGAATCATTGCTGCATTACTATGGTCCACCACTGACCTACTGTCGTCATTCACTTTCCATGAAATCTTAATATCTAACCATACGGAGTCCATACATGTAGTATAAAATTCTTCTAAGGAGTTAACATAATCACCATTCATAATTCATGAAGAACACTCCAAATTCTGACGTACTTTCATGACATGAAGCAGATAAAATTGTAGAAGAGTTTCAATCAAAGCAATGATTGCAGGTTAATACCATTCTTAATCATATGCCTTCAATAGAAGACTTAACTCAAAGGTTCCTTTAGTCTTTTTGAAACATGGTCCTGGATTATTCTCAAGATAAGACCTTCTAAAATAGATAGCCCGCTCACAGTGCTAATCATGAATTAAATCTTTACCAAACTACTAGTACGGTTGAGTATTGCACAGTCATCAGAAGGAGTGTCAATCTTCCAAACCATAATACAACCTTTACGGCTTCAACCATTATCACTGTATTCCTCTGGCACGAGCGCCTGTAATAATCCTCTTACACTTAAAGTGTCGGCCACCTCTTTGGCCCTTCCTGATAGTAATATTTCCTTACAATCAATGTCATTTTAACCACCTTCTCTAAATTTTCTACCTCATTTCCAATCACTGCTTGTGTGAAAATGCTCTTCCTTATGCTTTGGTGAGAAAAAAAATATTACCATTTTTCCATAAGTTATTGCCTCGGTCTTTAGAGGTTAATCATTGTCACGACTGACTCTCGATCATACTTAGGACATCTTTTATCTTAGGTCCTAATTGCCCTGAACAATTTCGACATTTACTGGTTTGATCCATACTTTCTCGTGGTTTAACACGTGCCCCACTTGGCATCATTATAATTACATCATATTTCCTTTATCAACATTTTTACTCTTGAGAATTTTGAATATTACCTTTCTCCTTGTAAAACCTCTAAGGTTATCCTTAAATCCTTCATCAGGTACACCCTAGGCACAGGGCATATCAAGATACCATTTATTAATACCAGAATCATTGTCTATATACTTCTGAAAAATTTCTCCACTGATCCTTAAAGGTTATTATTACCTTAATCCTTTCCAATTCATACCGTCAAAACTCATACTATCCCTATTAAGGGTGAAATGCCAACCTTCATGCATTCCCCTATGGTTCATCTCAAGTTATCGAAGGTATATCCTTAATCCCACCTTTAAAAAGGTACTTGCATCCTTCCATGGATAAATTAAGTCATATATCCTTGATAGATTATCTTATTCATCATTCCCACCTCGATAGTCTATACCTAATTTCATAATAGCATCCTTATTCAAATTGAAGTCAATCCATATGGCCTCCAAAAGATAACAATGGTCATCCGCTTTTCTTGCCTAATTTGGTAACAATAACAAGGATGTTCTGGAAGATATTGGTCGTGTTCAACGGGAACTTCTTCTTAATAATTCCTTATTTACTTTTGTTGTTTATTTCAACAGTCATCTCAATGTTGGGATATCTTTCATACCTGGCGTCTCCCTTTCTGGGTATCAAGCCACCGGTCTTACACTTCACATTCTTGAAGGTCACTTCCTTCATCCAATTTTCCTAATTTCTTACTTCCTTGTCTCCTCATCTATCCGCGTCTCATTATTTATCCTTCGAATTATCTCAAGGTTTCCTCGAATCCTCCCAACTTACAGGGGATAAAATATATGTATCTCTTATGCCTTCAATCATCAACTTTAACTCATGGTGAATCACCCTCATCCTGACGATTACATACTTTTCTATTTCTATTGCTACGAGTCTTTAGGGTTTCCTCATACCCAACTCCCTTATCATTCCTCAAACTCTATTGCCTTTATATTCCTTTCCACTTTAGTTTCTTTTTATTTTCCTTTCTCTTATCATTATTTCATGAACCCACTAATCATTGACTTCAAGCATCACATCGTTCTGGGATTCTTGTCATCAGAACGAATCTTGACAACTTTTACAACTTAGATTCATAATTCATCATACTCGTCTGTCTTTGTTCTGGCTCCAAATCTTTTACACTATCTCCATAACCTTGGGAAGTACTTTCCTGAAAACAATTGACTAAACTTAAATCAGTTTATTATATTCTCTTGCTCCGTGCCTTCCTTGGCCTTTCATCAGCGGGTAGCCTCTCTATTAGGAGGGTAAGTGACAAAAACAGTCTTTTGTGATTCGTCAATCATTTAGAATTTCAAATGATTCCTATATTTCCTTTAGTCAGGCTCTTGCCTCGACTGGGTCAGCTTGTTCCTTGGAACTCTAAGGGCTGAGCGACTTAAAGGTCCTGAAAGAATTTCTCACCGCATTGTTTCCTCAGGGTGGTGGTTGGGGATAATAGTCTATGTCCTTTTTAGACAGGTCCATGAATTGCCGTATAGGAGTACCGTCTCGGGTCTCCTTTCCTTACTCGACTTTCTGTTTCCTTAGTATGAAATGTTTCATCCTTCTCCCATACTTGGGGTTATCTTATACATTAAAATCCTCATTTTCCACTTCATTATGTTATGGGTTCCTTCTATCTTGATGGCGACCTCCCTGACTATCACGTTCAGGGTTTTCTCTAAATCTTATTCCTCAAACTAGCTTTCATCTAAGATCTCATCTTTAAGCTCTTGAACATTCGGAACCCAAATTCTATAGGAATACCTCATTATTCCCTTATCATCTTTCTCGGTATTAATCTCATATTTATTTGTTGGCTCTCTGCCTTCATTCATCACCTTTTTCTGGCACAATATGTTCTTTTCCAATAATTCGGTCTGTATTGCAATCTCAAACAGCTTTTCGGTACCGGCTCCGGTTACCTTCACTTCTATTTCCATTTTCTCAAAATCTCTTATAAACTCTCTCAAAGACATTATCATCTTGAGTCTCTCCTTTTAACTAAGGGCATCAACCACCACATTGGCTTTCCCCGAATGATAAAGAATCTCATAATCGTAATCCTTGATTAGCTCTAACCACCTCATTTGGCGCATGTTGAGCTCTTTTCTGCGTGAAAATGTACTAGAGCACTTATGGCTTAGGTAATTCTCGCACTTCTCTCCATACAAGTAGTGCCTCCAATCTTTAGGGCAAAACTATTGCCTATAGGTGGGGATATCGAATTTTATATTCCCTTAATTATCTTGACGCATACGCGATTACCTTGCTGTGCTGTATAAGAAGCACCCTAATTCCTTATGCGAAGCGTCATTCACAAAATCTCCTTTTTCATCTGGCAACGCCAACATATGGGCCGCCACCAACCTTTGCTTTAGTTGTTAAAATCTTTTCTCGTATTTCTCTGTCCACTCAAACTTCTTAGTCTTACGAGTAAGCCGCGTCAAAGGGGCTATTATCTTTACAAACTTGAACGAACCTCCGGTAGTGACCGGCCAATCCTACCTCTGGTAGTTTCCCTAACCATGGTCATCAATTCCTCAGTGGTCCTTTATTCATTCTTTTCAGGATCCTCCACGGAATCCTCCTCAGCCACAATCCCTTCTGGGACAACATCCTCAACCGCTATATCCTCAATATGAACATCATCCGGTCCTGCGTTAGGACGCTCTATCGGGTCCACAATCTGATCTCCAATAATTAATAAAACATCATCGTGTTGTTGCTCCTCAACCTCAGGGTTCGAGTCCCGCTACCATATACGATAACGAACTACGCTTCTATCACGATATTTATAAGGGTTCCCATAAGGGTTTTAACTGTCAGTACTACGTTAGGTAGTCTGACTATGAACTTGGCAAGAGTTCTTATTATCTTAGTGAACTTATTATTTTGACGTCATATCATCTCTGAGGTTTATAATGCTTAGCTCTGATACCATTTCTGTAACACCCCCAAATCCGGGGTCGGGGATCCGAGTTGTCACGAGTTCCACTTCCCTTAATAACACCCAATCTTAATAAACAATCAACTACTCCGTACTGTGACCCCACAATAAACACACACACCACAAGTTATAGTCTCAGAGATGAATATCCAAAAATAACACGAGTCATTTTATTCCACAATTATTTGCCATTACACCTTAAAAGGGTTTCTGAATAAATTTACATTTTCCTTGCCATTATTACAATTCATATATATACATAAGTCTGGTATATCAAAAGTTGAAAGCCTAGCCTATGGGTAGATCCTACCTCAGCTACAATGGCATCAACGCCTACAGGAAACTGCCGAACGTTTGCTATCCACTCGCGAATTGGGAGCTTGATCATGTTCATCTTGTCTATCTGATGTTGTGTGATGAAAGAAGAAAGCAAGGGTGAGCAACAAGCCCACCAAAATAATATGTATAATAATTAACAATATATGAGCATTCTCATAGTACTCATGAAAGTATTGGTCAAGAAGAAATGAACCAAGCTGATATCTTAACGCGACCAAATCGCAAAATAATTCAGTATATATATACATATACTTTTCAAAATCTTGGAAGTCCTCTTCCATGCATAATAAACACAGAGTTCCCGTTGATAATTGTATAAAATATCGTTGCAAGGTGATCTCATATATCTAACCTTGTCTCAACGTTTTTCCGAAAATCTTTGACATGCACAAGATAATCATTTACTAGATATAAGTTTAAAAGATGAAGTTACAAGATACTCCAATATACTTATATCTTTCTGAATACTACTTGAACTACCACCGTTCAAGTTATAATTAGTTTCAAAAGTTCATCACATAGATGAGAATACAAGATAAGACTTGAATAGATTCAATCTTGGAAATATTATTGAATGAAATGAAGTTACGAGATACTTCATTAAGTCCCGATATATATATATATATATATATATATATATATATATATATATATATATATATATATATCCATATATATATATCTCATACATTTCCTGAAAACTTCTGTCATGTAAAGTATGAACAGAGTTGCAATATCCAATGAATTTTGGAAAGAAAAGAATTTTGGCATAAACCCGATATCTTGCTGATCAGGCAAAGATACCAATAAATAACCTTTTCTACTAGTAGATGGATGAATCCCCCACCGGTCATCACCCTGGCCATATAAGGACCTTGTGCTGGCCAACCTGGCCACCGGTCCCCTTCAAAAGGAAGATCTTAAATTTGAAAACGAGTTTTGCGATCCGCTTTAACTTTTAAAAATCATTTTGAAGACTCGAAAACACTTTAAAGAGTGTTTGGAGTAATGCTGATTTAATAAAGTAAATCAGTCCCGATATATTAGAAAATATCTGAATATTATTAAATAATATTTCCATAAGGATAATCTCTATGTAAATAACTTGAAGTAAAAGTTGTAAAACTTATACTTGAAATGAGTATTAAATAACCAAAGATATACTTATACGAAAGTACTATCTTTATTTGAATAATCAAAAATAAGTTTGATTATCGACACCTTATTCTTTAATAAAATAAAGAATATATTTCAGTAAATAATCGAAGTCATAGGTCCTCAAATGAATATTCAAATAATATTCAATAAATAATATAAAGTGAGTCATAAGTCCTCGAATGAATATTCAAGTAATATTCATTAAATAATATAAAGTGAGTCATAAGTCCTCGAATGAATATTCAAGTAATATTCATTAAATAAGTGAGTCATAAGTTCTCGAATGAATATTCAAGTAATATTCATTAAATAAAATAAAAGGAGTCATAAGTCCTCGAATGAATATTCAAGTAATATTCATTAAATAATATGAAGTTATCGAATAAACCTTATTCGATTAATAGTTTTTAAAAACCATATCAATATATATATAAATATATATATATATATATATCATATACTCGGGAACATCTACTCCCGGTTTTAGAAAAGGGTTCACCTTTGGGTCCCCTATACTCAGGGTATACGCAACTACTGCTTATCTCTAGCATAGGTATTATGCAACTAATAAGAATTTGAACCAACAGATATATAAGTCAAGAATACGAAACAGGCTTGCATATATACCATATCACATGCTCCAATATATCGCAAGAATTTGCTAATAACAAGTATGCATTTATCACAAGATCATGCATATACACATATACATCACAACAACAGTTATACGGGTAGAAAATTTGCCTGAGTGCTCCCGGATAGACTTAAGCTTAGAGTGGGTCTGATAACCTATAAACAACAACATAAGTCGGAATTAAACCCCGGTCGCTTAAGAAACTAGACTTTAACCATTTAGAGTCCTAACGTTCACTTTCGCGCTTAACGATTTACTTAAGTCGCTCGAGTACCCTCGGCTCCACCATTTTTAATAAATTAACCAGTAAGAATTTTAAAGCGATTCTTTCGCGTGTACCTTACCAACTGCCTAATCCACTTCGCATAAATGTTTCATACCCCAAATAGTCATTTAAAGTTCTTAACCAAGGTTTCAAAGTAAGGCGAGGTGTAATGGTTCGGTCGCGAAACGCCGTTACTTAAAACGGTCGTTTCTCCTAAACCGTACATCGGATTCAAACGAACCACATATCAAAACGAAGCTCGTAACATGAACTATCTAATCATGGCAATGGTCAAAACCTAAAAGGGAGTTCTCGGGTCCTGATGTTAAGAGCAAAAACAGTCTAAAGTAAATCGGACATTACGACGGCTATGTTTACGCGATTTCCCAAATTTTTGGCATTCCAAATCATATCAATCCAACTACCAATCAACAACAACTCAAGATACACATCAATGCTACTGATTTCAGTCATAATAAGCTCAAGGATCTCAATCCAATCATATATTATAACATCTCCAAATTCAACTAAACTACTTAACAATTAAGCTCGAATCATGCTTTTCATTCAAATTACTACTCATACATCCTAACCATCTCCAAACTTCAACATTCAAACTTATTACTAAAGGGTGTGAAGAATTATACCTTTCTTGAGGGTGTAAAGTTACTAGGAAGCCTTATGGAGCCTCTTACAAGCTTGATCTTTCCAAAGAAATCAAGAACACAAAGTTACGCTTTAAAGTTTCTAAAAGTCCGATTGAAAGAACTATAAAAATAAGAGTCTTACCTTACTTATTTGGCCGAGACTTGTGAACAAGAGTTGTAGGTCATCTCAATACCTTTCCAACGAGCTATAGAACACAACATTTGAGTGAGTATTGAAGGAGATATGGCAGTTTAAAGTTGCTGGGTTTGTTTTGGCCGAGAGCTTTTGCTCTTGGAAGCAAAAGTCAACTTCTAATTTTTGTGTTTTATGATATTTGCTTGGTTGCTTCTCCTTTTTGCCTTGGAAAATGTTTTAGCTTTTTACCATGGTAAATTTTACATGGCCCAAAATCAACCAACAAAACAAAACCCCTTGTCATGCTTATGTCATCTTGCACATGTCATAATGCTTCCACTTGTCCACACCTTGTTGGTTTGATGACATAATCATCCCTAACCTCCTTGATTAACTCCTAATTACTTGCCTAATGACTGCTGATCTGTTATACGGTTCGCTTAACTTTCGTTTTCGTTTATCGTTTGAGGGATCATACCCGGGATCTTATTACTTAGGTTTCTTTAACCTTTCTCAGTACATTATATTCCTTTCATGATCCTCTCTTATAATCCTTGAATTTAAATCATTTTTATTCTATTATCTTATACTTAATTCTTTCTATATCTGGTAGATTTTCGGGAAAAATTAAAGTGTTCGAATTTGGATTCTGACGATCTTTACATACACTTATTTATCATATAGAGTACTAATAATATCTCAGAATATCCATAAAAGAACCTCTACATAGTGTGGCATGAAAAATTTTCTTATTCAGCATAATCTGTAAAATCACTATTCATAAGGGTTTCAAAAATTTTCAAAAATTGGGGTTATTACACCTAGTACCCAATTCTAGCATAACATAATTGCTAAAATTAAAGTACCTATCGGAAACCAACATATAGAGCATATTAACAAGAGATGAAGTTATTGCATCAAAATTACTAATTTTCCCAGAGAAAACCTTTATAAAGGCATCGCTAAGAAAACTCCATTCTTTCCTAAGGCCTTTTCTCTTAATACTGCCTAAACTAGTAGAATCAAGGGAATAGCCTATGGAATCTAACATGCTAGATACATCATTATCAGTGTGTGGTGTCATGGCATTATTTTCAGGTAATTTAAAACAGGATTGTATATCATCACAGTTAATGAAGTAATCCTTACCTTTGAGAGAGAAAGAGATGGTCATATCAGTGGGGTTGAACTCTGTAGTTGTCCACATTTCCTCAACTACCTCACAGTAAATCATTGGGGCTTCCCGCATTACATAGCTTAGTTTGCAGTTTTTGATGAAGTCCATCATCTTGTGATAATCTGAGTGGGCTTCATTCTTTTCCACCAAAGCTACGAAATTGTTTTTCTCATAGACAAACCCAGATTGGGACATTATCTTTACTACTGGTGCCATTGTTGTGAGTAGAAGTTGCAGAGAGAAGTTGAGAGTTTTGGGAGAGAAAGAGAGTAAAAGCTTTTAAAAATTACAAGAAAGCGTAAAGTGAAAATAAGAATTCAAAGGGGCTTTTATACTTTCTCAAATTAAAACATAAAGAGAATGATTAAACAATGTTTTTAATTGAATTACAGCCGTTTGAGAATAAAAGAAATACTGTATGTATTCTAAAAACTGCCTTTAATACAAATACATACAACTGTGTATATATATATGTATCAACGGTTAAGTAAATAGAATCAACGGCTGTGACTCACTCAAAATGACTGATGTGACACTTCAACGGATGAGGTAAACAGTTATCCGTTGAAGATTAACACAGTTTTATCCGTTGAAGGATAAAATTACCAGAAATGTATTTGTCTTTCAACGGATAATGGACATCCGTTGATAGAACAATTTTGGCTTTCAACGGATAGGCAATATCCGTTGATAGAATAAACTTTACTTAAAGCCAACTTTGTTCTTCCAACAAATTCATTTCAGGCTACCAAACAAATTATAATTAGAACATGAATTTAGGAATAATTAAGCATACCTAGCTCACTTACTAATCTTGTGAATGTTGATTCATCAAGTGGCTTGGTAAATATGTCTGCAATCTGTTTTTCACTTGGAACAAAATGAAGTTCCACTTTACCATTCATCACATGTTCCCTTATGAAGTGGTACTTGTTGTCAATGTGCTTGGTTCTTGAATGCTACACTGGATTTTCAGTAATGGCAATGGCACTTGTATTGTCACAAAATATTGGAATTTTGTCAACATTTAGCCCATAGTCAAATACTTGATTCCTCATCCATAATATATGTGCATAGCAACTACCAACAACAATGTACTCAGCTTCAACTGTTGATGTAGAAACAGAATTTTGCTTCTTACTGAACCATGACAGAAGCTTATTCCCTAGAAATTGACAGGTGCCAGTTGTACTTTTCCTGTCTATTCTGCAACCTGCATAATCTGCATCTGAGTAGCCAATTAGATCAAAATCAGACTCTCTAGGGTACCAAATTCCTAGATTGGGAGTCCCTTTGAGATATCTAAAAATTCTTTTAATAGCAACTAAGTGAGATTCTTTAGGATCAGCTTGAAATCTAGCACAAAGACATGTATAAAACATTATATCAGGTCTATAGCTTGTAATATATAAGTGAATCAACCATGCCTCTATAGCTTGTAATGTCCACAGACTTTTCAGCCTTGTTTAATTCTAGCTTAGTGGCAGTGGCCGTGGGAGTTTTTGCAGATGAACATTCCATTAAGTCAAACTTCTTTAAAAGATCATAAATATATTTAGTTTGACTAATGAAAATTCCACCACTAACTTGTTTAACTTGTAAACTAAGAAAATAAGTTAGCTCTCCCATCATGCTCATTTCATATTTACTTTGCATTAACTTAGCAAACTTTTTATAAAGTTTATCATCTGTAGAACCAAATATAATATCATTTACATAAATTTAAACAAGTATTGTAGAGACATTAACATTTCTAAAGAAAAGAGTTTTGTCAACAGTACCTCTTGTGAAGTAATTATCTAGGAGAAATTTTGACAAAGTCTAATACCAGGCTCTAGGTGCTTGCTTTAGTCCATAGAGTGCTTTCAACAGATAATACACATGGTTTGGAAACTTTGGATCTTCAAACCCTGGAGGTTGGCTCACATAAACTTCTTCCTCCAATTCTCCATTCAGAAATGCACTCTTGACATCCATTTGATAGACTTTGAAATTGGCATGAGCTGCATAGACTAAAAAATTTTTGATGGCTTCAAGTCTTGCAACAGGAGCAAATGTCTCATCAAAATCTATTCCCTCTTGTTGAGAGTAGCCCTTGGCAACCATTCTAGCTTTATTCCTTATGACAATGCCATTTTCATCCATCTTGTTTTTGAATACCCATTTTGTGTCAATAGAACTTTTGTTCTTTGGCTTGGGTACCAGCTTCCATACTTTGTTCCTCTCAAATTGGTTTAGCTCCTCTTGCATTGCTAAAATCCAATCTGGATCCAATAGAGCTTCTTCTACTCTCTTAGGTTCCTCCTGTAATAGAAAACTACTGTATAGACATTCATCTTGAGTAGCCCTTTTAGTTTGCACCTTAGATGTTGCATCACCAATGATTAGTTCAAAAAGGATGATTCTTGGTCCATTTCCTTTGAGGTGGTAGATTAGCTCTAGATGAGGTTGTATCAGTATTGTCATGATATGAGATAGAGTGTTGATTGGTTGAAACTCCCCCTGTGTTATTGGTCCTTTGTGAGGAACCGGGAGTTCTATCAACTGATGATGTAAATTGATTATCCGTTGATGAACTATTATCAATGGATTCTCCATTATTTACTTCAACGGATGATGCACTTTGTCTTTCAACGGATGCTGTATTACTTCTGTCAACGGATGCTGAATTATGACTTTCAACTGATGCATCATTTTGTGCATTATCCAAAGGCAGATTCTGAATCCTTTTAGAAGTGTCTTCTCCATCATTCTCATCTTCACTATCATCACAATATATCTCAATGTTGTCAAATTTGAGTCCTTCATGATGTCCCTCATCTGTTAGTCCATCAATCTTTTTATCATCAAACACAACATGCACAAATTCCATAACAATATTGGTTCTTAGATTGTAGACCCTATATGATTTTCCAGCAGAATAACCAACAAATATCCCTTCATCAACCTTTGCATCAAACTTGCCTTTGTGGTCAGGTTGGTACCTTAGAATGTAGCATTTGCAACCAAAGACATGAATGAAGTCTAAGGTTGGTTTTCTTCTCATGAACAATTGATAGGGAGTCATGCCTTTTGCCTGATTGATCAGAGAAATATTCTGAGTGTAACATGCACAGTTAACAGCCTCAGCCCAAAAATATGTTGGGAGTTTTGACTCTTCAAGCATTGTTCTTGCAGCTTCAATTAGTGATCTGTTCCTCCTTTCCACTACACCATTCTGTTGTGGAGTCCTTGGAGCTAAAAACTCATGCATGATCCCATTTTCTTAACAGAACAACCTCATGGTAGAATTCCTGAACTCAGTTCCATTGTCAATCCTGGTATTCCTTACTTTGAAATATGGATGGTTGTTGACTTGCTTGATATGATTGATAATGATTTCACTAGCTTCATTCTTTGATCCAAGAAAATAGGTCCATGAAAACTTTGAGAAATCATCTACAATCACTAGGCAATATCTTTTCCTTGAAATTGACAATACATTGATTGGTCCAAAAAGATCCATGTGTAGCAGTTGTAATGGTTCATCAATTACTGATTCAAGCTTCTTACTGAATGATGTTCTCTTTTGCTTTCCTTTCTGACAAGCATCACACAGTCCATCCCTTGAGAATTCCACTAGAGGCATTCCTCTAACTAAGTCCTTTTTGACTAGATCATTCATTGTCTTGAAATTCAAATGGGACAGCTTCTTGTGCCATAGCCAACTTTCATCTTGACTTGCTTTGTTGAAAAGATAAGTAATTGATTCTGCATCTGTAGAGTTGAAGCCATCCAAGTACACATTCCCTTTTCTAACTCCAGTTAGAACCACTTTGTTGTCCTTCTTACTTATGATAACACAGGCTTCAGAATTGAAGGAAACAATATTTCCTCTGTCACATAGTTGACTGATGCTCAATAGATTGTGTTTGAGACCATCAACTAATGCAACTTCATCAATGATGACATTTTCCTTTGAAATCAAGCCATATCCCATAGTGAACCCTTTGCTGTCATCTCCAAAGGTTATGCTAGGGCCAGCTCTCTCCTTGAACTCTGTGAGCAGGGTGAAATCTCCTGTCATGTGCCTTGAACAACCACTGTCCAAGTACCATAGATTCCTTCTTTTTCCCTGCACGTAACAAAATCAAATCAAGTTGATTTTAGTACCCAAGTTTCCTTGGGTCCAGCCTTATTAGTCTTTTTCCTAGACTTCACACTTCCTGCACCTTTTGACTTAGGTAACTTTGAGTCAACCATGATCTCAGATGTAGTTGGTTGAAGTGTAGGGTTAGTCACAGAATCATTTAGCACATTTGATTGAATTTGATAAGGCATAGATTGTACAAACATATTATTCCACATAGGCATGTTGTATGGCATTTGAAGCATACTAAATGCAGCAAAATAAGGATTATTAACATATGGCATGTTTGCAAAATGTGCATGTGGATTCTGTTGAGATATAACAGGCATAGCATGCAGTGGTGACATATACATGTTAGGCATGGAGGGAGTTAAAGGCATGGGAGCATTCTTAACAGATTTGCAGTTAGCAGATAGATGATTAACACTACTATAATGCACACAACGTTTTCTAGGAGCATAATTATCAGGTGTGTAATTGTTGTGTTTGTTAATCCCTACCTTCCCATTTCTATTATATTTTCTTTTAGTTTCCTTTTTATCCTCAACCAACTTAAGCCTATTTTTCAACTGATCTACAATCATGTGTCCTATATTCACCATACTGGCATCTTTGGATGTGCTAGCTTCTTCTTTGACAAAGTTCTTGGAAGTTGAACCAAACTTCTTACTGAGATTTTTCAAATTATTCCTTTTAGAATCATTTTCCTGTTTTAATTGATGAGCCTTCAACGGATGCTCCTTTTCTTCCTTCAACGGATGACTTTCATCATCCGTTGATTCCACATCCATTGACAGTCCATCAATTAATTCTATTTCCTTTTTGTTTTTCTTCCAGGCATTCTCACAGAGTGATTCAATTCCTTGAACCTTGACAATTTGAGCACTAACATCCCTAGATGTTTTCCAGGCCTTGATTACCTCTTTCTCACGTTCTAGTTGTCTAGAAAGAACTTCTACTTTCTTAACAAACTCTTCTAGTTCACTCTCAACAGATAAGCATTTGATTTTAATCTTTTCAAGCTCAATTACCTTACCCTCTAACACAACATTCCTATCACTTAAAAATAAATTATTCTCTTTAATTCTTGTGTTCACTTTAGCCAGTGATTTAAGGGAAACACGTAAATGATATAATTCATTGGACATATCATTTATAGCTTCATTGCATTCATTTTTAGAAAGCTGAGAGAGGACAGTAGTGATTACCTGGTTGCTTGATGAACTAGTTTCATTTTCATCAGAATTAGCCATCAGGGCTAAGTTGACATACTCCATATCATCATCTTCATTGGCTCCATCAGCTGCCCAGTCATTTTCTGAGTCAGAAAAGCCCTTTCCTTTTGTTTGAGCAATTCGAAATATTTCTTTTTGTAATCCACTTGCTCAAATTTCTTCTTTTCAGAAGTTGGCTTTCTGCACTCACTTGCAAAGTGTCCACTTGTGCCACAGTTATAATACTTGAACATAGATTTGTCCACCATGTTCTTGTTTGGCTTAGTGGCTCTATTGTTTTTCTTGAATTTCATGTTTGCAAACCTTCTGGACAGAAAAGCCAGATGTTCATCAACATCATCAGAGTCATCTTGACTGGAATTGTCTTCAACCTTGGCTGCTTGCTCCTTTCCCTTGCTTGATTCTGATTTTCTTGTGCCAATTTTAAGACTTGACATTGTATTTTCTTCATTCTTGGCTTCAGTTCTCTCATTTTTAGCTACAAGTGCAACTAATCCACCTTTTTTCTTTCCCTTCTCCAACAGCTCATCTTGCTCCATCTCAAGTTCATAGGTCTTCAAAATTCCATATAATCTTTCAAGTGTGAATTCCTTATAATCTTGAGAATTCCTTAGTGAAACAGTCATAGGCTTCCATTCCTTTGGTAGAGACCTCAGAAATTTTAGGTTGGAAACCTTGACTTGGTACACTCTGCCATACAACTTCAATCCATTCAACAGTTTCTGAAATCTATTGAAGGTATCATTCAATGATTCTCCTTCTTTAGAATGAAAATATTCATATTGTTGAATGAGAAGCTGCATTTTGTTTTCTCTAACTTGTTCAGTACCTTCACAGATAAGTTGCACAGTATCCCAAATTTCCTTAGCCGTTTGGCTGTTAATGACATTATCAAACATATCTTTGTCTAGGCCATTAAACAGAATGTTCATGGCCTTCTTGTCCTTGTGAACCTCTTCAATATCTTCATCAGTCCATTCTGCTTTTGGCTTTGGAATAGACTCTCCAACAACAACTGTGGCAGTGGCAGCTGTGGCCACCTTATGAGGGATGTGAGGACCATTCTCAATGCAGTTGATGCATCTTTCATCTTGAGAGAGAAGATGTAGATGCATCTTCACTTTCCAGTGATGATAATTATCTCTTTCCAGGATTGGAATCTTCACTCCAATATCCTTCTTACTCATGATGTTAGTAGATCTTTAAACTCTTTGTCTGTGTCACACCCCCAACTTAAACAGCAAAATAAATATAGCTATTACATCATTTTAATGAAGAATACACAACCAAAATCCAAGATCTTACAGTTTAGGGTTTGGAACAGCCCAACACTACCAACTATTACATCTGATTTAAAATACCGAGTCCTCACACAACTATTATTACTTATTCTACCTGAGCTCGAACATAAGCATCAGCATCACAGGTTTTACGGGCAGTCTGCTTGAATCTAACCATAGTTGCTAGCTGTAATATCAGGGTAAGGCAAGAAGTGAGCCAAATGCTCAACAAGTGCTAACAGTACGACACAAAACATAAATTGAGATATACTTTTAAGAATGACAATGGAAAGACATAACCAAAGGTAACGAGAGATAAAAACTATGTGAGATGGCATCATTTTGCTTGCGTCAAAATAATTTTAAAATCATGTCTTAATCAAAATCATTTTATGACGCTACGGATTACAGCCGGTGATCAGCCGCGAAGTAATCCCGAACCTCGCTGGGTTCTAAAACATTAATGGGAATCCCTAGGCAACTTTTAAGCCTAATATAAGTGTGGAAAGGACTCGCATCTCAGTCCAGATCCACCATTCAAAGAAAACATTTATCCCCCTTTGGGACTGAAAAACCCACATTTTATTTATTTCAAAAACTGATGCCGAATTATGACAGAATCTCTTTTTATGGTAAACAACTTTATCAAAGGATTATAGATCAACTCGAAACACGGGGAATTGGTGCTAACTCTCAGAGCCATGAATCATAAAACTAAACTCTGTGAGGGTAACTGAATGGTTTTCATGCATCAAAGTTTGGACAAGGGAATTTAGTGAGGCTATTGGATATCATGAAAGGAAGTGCCAAATTGGGCTTAAAGCAATGGTTTCTCATCAAGGTTCAAGTGTTGGATCATCAAGAATGTAGGCTTCATGAATACTAAGGGTGTTAAGGTATGAAGAATGATTTTTAGCTCAGGATATAACAGAATTGACAAGCTTTAAGATAAGAAAGAGGGGTATCAATCAATTAGGGACAACTTTGATAAATATCTGGCTTTCAGGTATCAAGATAAGGTTCTATAGGGATTCAAGTATCAGGATGAGATATCATTACTTAGGAATCATTAGCATGTTAATCAAGAGGATCAATCAAGTAATATATCAACTCTTCATTTTATCATGGAATTTAACTATCATGAAAAGGCTTTTGAACTACTTGTAATACATACTCGAGGGTTCATGGCATTTCTATATAATTCAAAGATAAACGAAAGATACGCTTGATTTAAACATATCAAAATGACTCAGGATAGTTGCATCAATATATAAGAACTATTTGTAGTAAATACGAAGGTCAAGTTGAATCACTTGCCTTGAGATAGGCTGGTCTGGTCTGACTGGTAGGAGCAACTGGAGCTTCACTCGACTTTTATGGCAAGTTTTCCCTCGTCTCGAGATCCTACATAAATAATAATAATCCTCATTATAATATATTCTCACCAACTTAACCTATTTACAACTCAAAATTAAATACGGATGGCACTTAGGCCTATATGCACTTAATTTATATTCACTTTTAAATTACAATTGCACACACATAGCCACATAATCACATATCATATATTAATACCAAATAACACCATATATACCATAATGCAACACTAGGCTTGGATGATCTCGACTCACAACTTAAGTCACTTGGTCGCTAAACTAGACAAGGTCTTCAAATTTTGGCTTCCTATCTCGATGTGCCTTTCCTAAATTATCCAAAACCTATTGACCCTCACTTGTGCCTTTTTCTCTACTGACCTTATACTATCTTACAACTATGGTGGTCGACCTATTACTCACTTCTAAGTGTTCTAAAACTATGTGATAAGTGATAGTGCTCACTGGTGCAAATCTCAGAATGACAACTATGGTTTCTTGAGTGCATTAGACACTCTTAAACTACAAGTTTTCCTTCAAAACTTTTACACAAGACTCTCCTGACCTAAGGGCATCTCACAAACTTGATGTGGCTCAAGGGCCTGGCTTGGGCCTTCTTGGGCCTAAGCTAAAAGTCCAAGGTTCCCCTGCTTTTCTGGGCAGAAAATGCCCTGACTTGAATTAACTTGTGACACATGGTTCTAACTCATATTCTATGAACTATGGTTGGAAAAACTTCTCTGACACTCCCTCTAACTAAGGCCCAATTGGGCCTAATGAGGTCCTACCCATGACATGGTCAAATCGCCCTATTTCTAAGTTGCAACAAAACTGTCCCCTGCTGGACAGATTTTGTGATTCTAGTTGTGCACCTAATCAAATGACATGCAAACCTCCAACCAACTCCTAAAACCTTTTATATACTCCAAATACTAACTTCTGGTAACTTGGGCCTCAAAGTGCACACCAATGACATGGTCAAAACTCACTCTAAACCTCAGGGTGCTATACTGATTTTTCTGCAGAAACTATAACTCTCATTTTCCAAGGTTTTGACTTGACAAACTCAACTATCAACAACTCAATACTTAAACCAAGACTTATACATGGTGATCTACTAAAATAACTCCCTTGTTCTCAAAATAAACTTGGGTGAGATCATCCATGCCCAAAAACAACAACATGCAACCAAATATATAATATGCAACTCATGGAAAGCACATAACAAGATTTCGGCTAGGCATAAAGTTTTAAATGCTTGCAAAATCGACTTGCACCTAATGCTCATCCTTAATGATCATGAAATATAACTTCTTTTAAGTATTAATAAGAAATTTATCATGGAAACAATCTATTTTAATCACACATATTTCGAATTTATAGATTTTTAAACATAACTACATGATTTCAAAAAAAGTAGCATGCAAAACATGGTTGATCATCATTTTAATATCTTAAAACTAACATGCATGGCTAAACATAAATATATAATAAAATTTTAGTAGCATGCAAAGGATTTTAAAGCATGATATCTCCATAAAATACTTAGTTAGCACATATACATAATATATCTCATAGAGAGCTCTTGAATTCACAAGAATCAAGAGTTTCTCTTTGGAGATCATATAAGAACTACACATGCATCCATGGAACTTCAACTTCCAAGTCACAAAACACTTGGAAAGTATATAAGATGAATGTAGGTAAAAGATTTACATTTGGGAAGATGAAGAATGAATTGAAAAATGGAAGAGGGGTGGAGAATTGGCCTTCGGCCGAGAGCAATGTGGGAGGGGGATGAGATAAAATTTGTGGGGTGTTGGAGTGTAGAATGAGTGGAATGACCTCTCCCACTTTGATTTCTTTGTTTTATGCTATTTGGTTTACAAATGATGAGTGGAAGTGAGAACTTACAAAAATGTCCCTTGGTTAAAGTTAGGCCATTTTGCATGCAAGGCTAAGGTAGTAATTTGGTAATAATCAAATGAGTTAGTGGGGTTGGAAAAGTCTTATTTGCCCTTTGAGAGAATAGAAGGGTGATTTGCATGCATGGTCTCTTATGTAATTTGATAAATATGACAACTAAAATTTATAATGATTTATTTTTATAAAATAAAATACAAGTTCAAAAATTATAAAATTTATATCATAAAATAACTTGGATTTTTATAGACTTTATAAAATCATTTTCAAAATTTGTGAACAAAATACCTTTTAAAAGAAAATTTTTCCAAAGCTTATAATATTCCTTATAAATCAAAAATAAAGAAATTAAATAAACTCTTGCTTTGAAAAATCATATACTGCACAAAACAAATTTATAATGCAGAAACTTTCACTCACACTAGCGTACAATCATTGAATATATTTTCATTTGACTTTAATATTATACCCAATCCACAAATAATATTACATAAAATGTCGGTCGTAACATCCTCTCCCCCTTAAGGGATTCTGTCCCCAGAATCTAAGAAAAAAGATGAGGATGCCGGGAACGCATATCAGACTCTAACTCCCAAGTCGACTCTTCAACCTTAGGGTTCCTCCAAAGTACTTTTACTAACTTTACTGACTTATTTCTAAGACTCTTTACTTGCCAGTGGAGTATTTTAACCGGTTGCTCCACAAATGACAAGTCTGCCTGAATTTCTACAGGTTCATATTCTATCACATGGCTAATGTCAGGATTGTACTTCTTAAGCAACGACACATGGAACACATTATGCACATGCTGATACTGAGGTGGTAAGGCCAACTCGTAGGCCACCTTTCCCACTTGACTCAAAATCTCAAAAGGACCTATGTATCTAGGTGCTAACTTCCCTTTCTTTCCAAATCTTATCAACCCTTTTCTAGGTGACACCTTCAGCAACACAGCTTCGCCAATTTGGAATTGAACGTCCTTACGCGCTGGATCCGCATACTTCCTCTGTCTATCTTGAGCAGCAAGCAACCTTTTCTGAATTAACTTGACCGAGTCATGCAACTGTTGTACCAAATCCGAGCTGAGAATTCTTCCTTCTCCTACTTCATCCCAACTTGTTGGTGATCTACATTTTTGCCCGTACAAAGCTTCGTATGGTGGCATGCCGATACTGGAATGATAGCTGTTGTTGTAAGAGAATTCAATCAACGGTAAATGGTTGTCCCAACTTCCTGCAAAATCGATTGCACAACTGCGCAACATATCTTCAATTGTTTAAATTGTCCTTTCACTCTGGCCATCAGTCTGCGGGTGGTACGTCGTGCTCATATTCAACTTTGTGCCAAGACATTCCTGAAATTACTTCCAGAATCTCGAGTTCAATCGGGGATCTCTGTCTGAAACTATTGATACGGTACTCCATGCCTTAGTACGATTTCGCGCACATACAAATGAACCAACTTGTCCAATGACGACTTCTCATTTATTGGAAGGAAATGCGCCGACTTCGTAAGACGATCAACTATAACCCATATTGCGTCATGTCCGAATTTCGTTCGCGGTAGTCCTACTATAAAGTCCATAGCGATATTTTCCCATTTCCATTCTGGAATCTTCAGGGGCTGAATTAATCCGCTTGGTCGTTGATGTTCTGCCTTTACTTTCTGACAAGTATAGCACTTTGCAACCCATTCTGCCACGTCTCGCTTCATATTTGGCCACCAAAAGTTCTTCTTTAAGTCTCGATACATCTTGGTGCTTCCCGGGTGGATTGAAAATTTCGAATTGTGGGCTTCATGGAGGATCTCATTCTTTAATTCGGGTACATGGGGAATCCATATTCTGGATGAAAACCTTAGTATCCCTTGCTCATCCCTTTGAGTATTAATCTCCTCTCCAGATAACTGTTTCTTCTCTTTTTCCATTACTTCCTCTTGACACTTCTTTATCTTTTCCACTAGTGTTGGCTGAAAGGTCATTGCACGACAAACTTCCTCGACTTTTCCATAAGCACAAAGTTTTAATTCCAATTTTTCGATTTCTTCAGTTAACTCTTTTTATGTTATCATCATATTCAATCTCTCCTTCCTACTCAGAGCATCGGCCACTACGTTCGCCTTTCCAGGATGGTAATTTATTGAGCAGTCATAGTCCTTGATCAATTCCAGCCATCTCCTCTGCCTCATATTGAGCTCTTTCTGAGTAAAAATGTACTTTAAACTCTTTTGATCCGTGTAGATTTCACACTTCTCTCCATAGAGGTAATGTCTCCAGATCTTAAGTGCGAACACTATGGCGGCTAGTTCCAAGTCATGCGTCGGGTACTTTAACTCATGCGGTTTCAACTGTCTTGACGCATATACGATCACTTTACTGTGTTGCATCAACATACAACCCAAACCCTTATGTGAAGCATCGCTAAATATTACAAAATTCCCTTGATCATCTGGAAGTACCAACACCGGAGCTGTTACCAACTTCTGCTTTAACTCTTGAAAGCTATCTTCACATTCTGCACTTCATTCAAACTTTTGATTCTTTCTGGTTAACTTGGTCAATGGCGTGGCGATCTTCGAAAAATCCTTGACGAATCTTCTATAGTATCCGGCCAATCCTAGAAAACTTTGCACTTCCGTAGGAGTCATTGGCCTTTCCCAACTCATAACTGCCTCAATCTTTGCCGGATCCACTTTAACTCCCTCATTTCCAATAATATGCCCCAAAAATTGAACTTCCTTTGACCAAAACTCACATTTGGTGAACTTGGCATACAACTTCTCTTGTCGGAGTATCTCCAAGGCTATCCAGAGGTGCTGCTTATGTTCTTCTTCCGACTTAGAATAAATAAGGATGTCATCAATGAATACCACGACAAATTTGTCCAAATACTTCTTAAATACCCGGTTCATCAGATCCATAAATGCGGCCGGAGCGTTGGTCAATCCAAACGGCATTACTAGGAATTCATAATGCCCATATCTGGTCCTGAATGCGGTCTTAGGAATATCTTCTTCTTTGATCTTTAATTGATGGTATCCCGATCTCAAATCAATCTTCGAAAAGCATTTTGCTCCCTTCAACTGATCAAAAAGGTCATCTATCCTTGGTAGCGGGTATCGGTTCTTGATCGTCACCTTATTCAACTCCCGGTAATCTATGCATAGACGCATACTCCCATCTTTCTTCTTTACAAACAGAACAGGTGCTCCCCATGGCAACGTACTTGGTCGTATCACTCCTTTATCCAATAATTCTTGTAGCTGGCTCGCCAACTCTTTCATTTCTGCTGGTGCCATCCTATATGGGGCCTTTGAAACTGGTTCCGTGCCTGGAGCAAGGTTGATCTCAAACTCAATTTGTCGAACTGGTGGTAAGCCTGGTAGTTCGTCGGGAAACACATCGGGGAACTCACTAACTACAGGAATATCTTCCATGTTGAGGCTGCCTCTCTCTGAATCCACTACATATGCTAGGAACGACTCACAACCATTTCTAAGCAACTTCTTAGCCTGAACGATTGTAAGAAATAGTTGCTCTTGCCTCTGCCCCTTAAATACTACCTTATCTCCACTCTTCGTCTTTAAATACACTCTCTTGGTCTTACAATTTATTTGAGCGCTATTCTCTCCTAACCAATCCATTCGTAAAATTATATCAAACTCTCCCAACTTGAAGAATATCAAGTTGGCTGAAAACTTATATCCCGAAATATCGATCTCACACTTTGGACAAAATTGATTCACAGGAATCTTCTCTTGGTTTGCAATTACCACATTTACTACCTCACTCATAATCATTTTCTCACATTGATGCTTATCAACAAAAGATTCTGATATGAAAGATCTTGTAGCTCCCGAATCAATCAATACTTTAGCTTTGACATTATTGAGTAAAAGTGTACCTGCTATCACCTCAGAATTCTGAACAGCATCTTTCATCTTTAGATCAAATGTCCTTACTATTGCTTGCGGGGTTGGTGCGGGTGGTGGAGGTAATGCCAATACGTCAGCTGGCACACTTGCACTGGTACTTGCCACGTTCATCAGAGCTTTGACTGGTCCTGTTGCCTTAAACTCCCTAGCCATGTGTCTAGTCTTCCCACACTTGTAGCACGTAACTCCTGGCTTTGGCATCTTGCACTCATTTGCCAAATGTCCCTTCTGATTGCACCTATAACAGGTCATGCTCAGCTTATTGCATACTCCGGGGTGCCTTCTTCCACAGTGCTTGCATTCTGGCCTCTGGAACCTGTTTTCTCCAACTTGTCCTTGGCTTGCCTGATTGTTCCCTTTTGATTCTTGCCTTTTGCCCAAATTTCCCTTCTTTTGAAAATTTCCGCTCTTCTGGAAACCAATCCTCTTTACATTCCGATCTTGCGAACTTCCAGCTTCAGACTTTTCTCCATAAAATGAAACCTTCCTCTTCTTGTTATCCCTCTCTTTCCTTGACTGCATCCCATTATTCTCAATCAGAGCAGCTTTCTGTACTACTCCCGCATAAGTTTCAAGCTCAAACATAGCCACCCTATCTCTGATCCAAGGCTCCAATCCTTGCTGAAATTTCTTTGCTTTTTCCTCCTCAGTGCTGGTATACTTTGTCACAAACCTTGACAACTCAGTGAACTTCTTCTCATACTCCAATACAGTCATGTTCCCTTGCTTCAGCTCAAAAAATTTTAGCTCCATCTGATTCTGCATGTACTTAGGGTAATACTTGTCCAGAAATAACTTTTTAAATCTCTCCCAAGAAACCTGCTGAGTGACTTCCATAGCCTTTACTGATTCCCACCAATAGATGACTTCTCCCTTCAAGAAGTAAGTAGCATACGGCGTCTTCTGATCGTCTCCTAACTGTACCAACTCAAAAGCCCTTTCCATCTCCTTGATCCATGTGTTAGCTATCACTAGATCAGTGGTATCATGAAATACAGGTGGATTCACATTCTGAAAAGCCTTGAAAGTGACAATTTGTCTAGGTGGTACTGGTGGTTCAGGTGGTTGGTGTGGCTCACGGTTATCTTGGTTTTCAATTCGTTGTTGAAGAGTTAGTTGTTGTTGAGCTATAGCATTGGTTTGCTGTTGCAAGGTTTCCAGTAGTCGAAGAATATTTGGGTCTGTGGTGAAGGTGGTTGTTGGGTTCTTCTTTTTGGGAGGCATGATCCTGAAATAAGAGTTGTGTCAAAACAGATATGAATGATAAAATGATTCGAGGGTATCGCATGGCATTCTCATTTTCATATGGGGTCAAGTTTCCAAATTAAGCAGATATGATGATAAAAACATAAAATAACAGTTGAGAGCAAATGGAACAATAGCACATAATTATTGAAATTTTAAAGGTCACAGTACATAGGATTGGGACACAGTCTGATTCTAGGAATAACAGGCTTATTTAAAGGAAAAACGGAAACAATTGGGGATTCCATAGAGTCTGATAGTACAACAACATGAAAGGTAAATGGAAAGAACTAAGGCTCCACTCCACCTGAACGGGGCTTGGTAATCTTTTCCTCTCGAATCGTCTTCACAATGCTCTGGAGCTCATCCGCCACCATCTGAATGACATACTGGCTGGTACGGTCCCGGTGCGCTGGCATCTCCTCAAGCTTAGGGTTGACGTACTGAACCAAGGTCTCAAGTCTCGCAGTCATCTGCTCCTTGGGCTTCCCTTCGTAGTTTCGGCTGTCTGGATACACGTTCTTCAGTCGGTCTATCAGTCGGTCGTACTTGCCCTGAAGCATGTCGAACTCGCGCCTCAACTCAGCATACACGGAGAAGCAATAGTGTCATCCGACACAGAGGATGACGAGGAATGCGCCCTTTGCTGATAACCAATAAGATGAGTATTAATAATAATTTACTTAACCTACTCTCTCGCATAATATCTATAACCGACACACATATCCTATAACCTATTTGGGCTGTCCAGGGACTCTAAACCATAGCTCTGATACCAAAACCTGTCACACCCCCAACTTAAACAGCAAAATAAATATAGCTATTACATCATTTTAATGAAGAATACATAACCAAAATCCAAGATCTTACAGTTTAGGGTTTGGAACAGCCCAACACTACCAACTATTACATCTGATTTAAAATACCGAGTCCTCACACAACTATTATTACTTATTCTACCTGAGCTCGAACATAAGCATCAGCATCACAGGTTTTACGGGCAGTCTGCTTGAATCTAACCATAGCTGCTAGCTGTAATATCAGGGTAAAGCAAGAAGTGAGCCAAATGCTCAACAAGTGCTAACAGTACGACACAAAACATAAATTGAGATATACTTTTAAGAATGACAATGGAAATACATAAACAAAGGTAACGAGAGATAAAAACTATGTGAGATGGCATCATTTTGCTTGCGTCAAAACAATTTTAAAATCATGTCTTAATCAAAATCATTTTATGACGCTACGGATTACAGCCGGTGATCAGCCGCGAAGTAATCCCGAACCTCGCTGGGTTCTAAAACATTAATGGGAATCCCTAGGCAACTTTTAAGCCTAATATAAGTGTGGAAAGGACGCGCGTCTCAGTCCAGATCCACCATTCAAAGAAAACATTTATCCCCCTTTGGGACTGAAAAACCCACATTTTATTTATTTCAAAAACTGATGCCGAATTATGACAGAATCTCTTTTTATAGTAAACAACTTTATCAAAGGATTATAGATCAACTCGAAACACGGGGAATTGGTGCTAACTCTCAGAGCCATGAATCACAAAACTAAACTCTGTGAGGGTAACTGAATGGTTTTCATGCATCAAAGTTTGGACAAGGGAATTTAGTGAGGCTATTGGATATCATGAAAGGAAGTGCCAAATTAGGCTTAAAGCAATGGTTTCTCATCAAGGTTCAAGTGCTGGATCATCAAGAATGTAGGCTTCATGAATACTAAGGGTGTTAAGGTATGAAGAATGATTTTTATCTCAGGATATAACAGAATTGACAAGCTTTAAGATAAGAAAGAGGGGTATCAATCAATTAGGGACAACTTTGATAAATATCTGGCTTTCAGGTATCAAGGTAAGGTTCTATAGGGATTCAAGTATCAGGATGAGATATCATTACTTAGGAATCATTAGCATGTTAATCAAGAGGATCAATCAAGTAATATATCAACTCTTCATTTTATCATGGAATTTAACTATCATGAAAAGGCTTTTGAACTACTTGCAATATATACTCGAGGGTTCATGGCATTTCTATATAATTCAAAGATAAACGAAAGATACGCTTGATTTAAACATATCAAAATGACTCAGGATAGTTGCATCAATATATAAGAACTATTTGTAGTAAATACGAAGGTCAAGTTGAATCACTTGCCTTGAGATAGGCTGGTCTGGTCTGACTGGTAGGAGCAACTGGAGCTTCACTCGACTTTTATGGCAAGTTTTCCCTCGTCTCGAGATCCTACATAAATAATAATAATCCTCATTATAATATATTCTCACCAACTTAACCTATTTACAACTCAAAATTAAACACGGATGGCACTTAGGCCTATATGCACTTAATTTATATTCACTTTTAAATTACAATTGCACACACATAGCCACATAATCACATATCATATATTAATACCAAATAACACCATATATACCATAATGCAACACTAGGCTTGGATGATCTCGACTCACAACTTAAGTCACTTGGTCGCTAAACTAGACAAGGTCTTCAAATTTCGGCTTCCTATCTCGATGTGCCTTTCCTAAATTATCCAAAACCTACTGACCCTCACTTGTGCCTTTTGCTCTACTGACCTTATACTATCTTAAAACTATGGTGGTCGACCTATTACTCACTTCTAAGTGTTCTAAAACTATGTGATAAGTGATAGTGCTCACTGGTGCAAATCTCAGAATGACAACTATGGTTTCTTGAGTACATTAGACACTCTTAAACTACAAGTTTTCCTTCAAAACTTTTACACAAGACTCTCCTGACCTAAGGGCATCTTACAAACTTGATGTGGCCCAAGGGCCTGGCTTGGGCCTTCTTGGGCCTAAGCTAAAAGTCCAAGGTTCCCCTACTTTTCTGGGCAGAAAATGCCCTGACTTGAATTAACTTGTGACATATGGTTCTAACTCATATCCTATGAACTATGGTTGGAAAAAATTTTCTGACACTCCCTCTAACTAAGGCCCAATTGGGCCTAATGAGGGCCTACCCATGACATGGTCAAATCGCCCTATTTCTAAGTTGTAACAAAACTGTCCCCTGCTGGACAGATTTTGTGATTCTACTTGTGCACCTAATCAAATGACATGCAAACCTCCAACCAACTCCTAAAACCTTTTATATACTCCCAATACTAACTTCTGGTAGCTTGCGCCTCAAAGGTCACACCAATGACATGGTCAAAACTCACTCTAAACCTCAGGGTGCTATACTGATTTTTCTGCAGAAACTATAACTCTCATTTTCCAAGGTTTTGACTTGACAAACTCAACTATCAACAACTCAATACTTAAACCAAGACTTATACATGGTGATCTACTGAAATAACTCCCTTGTTCTCAAAATAAACTTGGGTGAGATCATCCATGCCCAAAAACAACAACATGCAACCAAATATATAACATGCAACTCATGGAAAGCACATAACAAGTTTTCGGCTAGGCATAAAGTTTTAAATGCTTGCAAAATCGACTTGCACCTAATACTCATCCTTAATGATCATGAAATATAACTTCTTTTAAGTATTAATAAGAAATTTATCATGGAAACAATCTATTTTAAGCACACATATTTCGAATTTATAGATTTTTAAACATAACTACATGATTTCGAAAAAAGTAGCATGCAAAACATGGTTGATCATCATTTTAATGTCTTAAAACTAACATGCATGGCTAAACATAAATATATAATAAAATTTCAGTAGCATGTAAAGGATTTTAAAGCATGATATCTCCATAAAATACTTAGTTAGCACATATACATAATATATCTCATAGAGAGCTCTTGAATTCACAAGAATCAAGAGTTTCTCTTTGGAGATCACATAAGAACTACACATGCATCCATGGAACTTCAACTTCCAAGTCACAAAACGCTTGGAAAGTATATAAGATGAATGTAGGTAAAAGATTTACACTTGGGAAGATGAAGAATGAATTGTAAAATGGAAGGGGGGTGGGGAATTGGCCTTCGGCCGAGAGCAATGTGGGAGGGGGAGGAGAGAAAATTTGTGGGGTGTTGGAGTGTGGAATGAGTGGAATGACCTCTCCCACTTTGATTTCTTTGTTTTATGCTATTTGGTTTACAAATGATGAGTGGAAGTGAGAACTTACAAAAATGTCCCTTGGTTAAAGTTAGGCCATTTTGCATGCAAGGCTAAGGTAGTAATTTGTTAATAATCAAATGAGTTAGTGGGGTTGGAAAAGTCTTATTTGCCCTTTGAGAGAATAGAAGGGTGATTTGCATGCATGGTCTCTTATGTAATTTGATAAATATGACAACTAAAATTTATAATGATTTATTTTTATAAAATAAAATACAAGTTCAAAAATTATAAAATTTATATCATAAAATAACTTGGATTTTTATAGACTTTATAAAATCATTTTCAAAATTTGTGAACAAAATACCTTTTAAAAGAAATTTTTTCCAAAGCTTATAATATTCCTTATAAATCAAAAATAAAGAAATTAAATAAACTCTTGCTTTGAAAAATCATATACTACACAAAGCAAATTTATAATGCAGAAACTTTCACTCACACTAGCGTACAATCATTGAATATATTTTCATTTGAATTTAATATTATACCCAATCCACAAATAATATTACATAAAATGCCGGTCGTAACAATCTGTCAAGAGCTTGCTCTGATACTAATTGTTATTCCCAAGGAACTAACAATGAGATTAACAGAAGAGGGGTTGATTGTAAATCTCAAAACTTTTTCAAGTTTTGAGCAGTTTAAAAAGCTAAGTGTATGATGAACAGATGTGTGTGAATTGCTTTGAGCAGGTGCAGACAGATGTATATTCAAGACACAAATGTAAATAACACAAAGGCTTTAAAAACTTTTCTGGTGGATTTATTGTTCCACCAGAGATGTGTATTTCAGAAAATCTGTGATACAAAGAATTGATCACAGCTGCTTCCTAGTATAAACTAGATGATTTTATCTCTATGTTTTTCTAAACAGCTCTGGAAAATTCACATCTAATTACTAGATGCAACTTGGTTTATATATTACCAAGTTTACAAGTGAAGACAAAGATAAAATACAATTATAAAATAGTTCTTCACATGTTTCTTCTTCATTTCTCTATCTAATGCAATCTAAGATAATCTGTGAATCTTTGAATACTTCCTTGTTTGCATCAGAATGGAAATGCTGTTTTTTCTTGATTCCTCCAAGAGGCTACCACATTCCAATTGTCTCTGTCAACCCATGTGCCTCTGTCAGCTTATGAATTGTCACTATCAACTGCTACGGAACTAAGCATCCATTGAAGCTTTCATCCGTTGATGGCTTTATCCGTTGATGCTTTAACAGTTGAAGCTTTATCCGTTGATGCACTCATCCGTTGATGGATGTTATCCGTTGAAGCTTTAGAGACATCCGTTGAAGCTTTGTTTCTCATCCGTTGAAGGCCTTTAATCTATTAGTTGATACTACTTCATTTACACAAAATTACAAGGCATGAAATATTTACAATTAGCCCTCCTATTTGTATATCCACTAGTAGTCAACATGACTTATAATTTCCCATAACTTCTAAGAATTATAACTTAAATGCAGAGACTGAAATGTGCTACAATACTAAACTTATTTCTAAGTAAAGCTACTCCATCAACGGATAGCCAAGATGGTCTTATCCGTTGAGGCTACAAACACTAGATTTCTACTTAAGTGTTTTGTTTAACTTATCATCAAACTAATACACATATTCCTAACAATTGATATGCAAGATAGGTTGGTTAATTGTAAATATCAAATGCCTTGTAATCTTGTATAAATGAAATGGAGTTAACTTCCATGAAGACAGTCTCAACAGATGTTTTACTAGGCTTCAATGGATGATCAACTAAAGCTTCAACGGATGATCAACCAAAGTTTCAACGGATGATCAACCATAGTCTCAATGGATGATCCAATAAAGTTTTCAATGGATGATCAAATTCAAAAGAGTAGTTGATAGTGACTTGATAGTCATATGTGTTGATTATATGAAAAAGGAATGTGGCAGCCTATAATCAGGTTTTAGAGAACAAAGAAGCATTTCCATTTCCATGCTTAACTGAAGATATTCAAAGATGCTGGATTGAGAAATGAAGGAGCATGAAATTAGACTAGAAAATTTTTGTCTTATTTGTTTGTCTTTTTATCATGTAACTTGGTGATATATAAATCAAGTGTAGCAAGTAGAAATAAATCAATGTTAGAAAGCAAATACTAGAGAAATAGAAAAAGCTATATCTGTAAAGAATTACTCTGTTCTTGTGAGTTCAACTTGTAAGCAGCTGTGTACAATATTGTAACACAGAGTTCTCTAATTAATATATATCTCTGGTAGAAAAGTTCAATCCACCAGAAAGTTTTTAAGTACTTGTATTTAATTACTTTATGATTTGATTTCTTTACAACTTTCACTGTACACCATTGTTAAATCAAACACAATTATATATTCATAGCAGAATTGTTCTTAAAATAAAAAAGAAGCCGGAATTACATGCAACCCCCCTTCTGTATTTCTTTGTTAGATTGTTTGGGAATAACAATTGGTATTAAAGAAAGCTCTTGAAGAACAAAGGGTTTAAAGATCACAACAACTAACAAGATGAGCAGAAAAGATGTTGGAGTAAAAATTCCATTTATGGACAAAGACAACTATCACCATTGGAAGGTGAAGATGCACCAACATCTCGTCTCTCAAGATGAAGAATATGTGGACTGCATTGAGAAAGGTCCATATGTCGCATCCATCCCAAAGCCTAGAGCAGAATTGTCTGATCCAGATATTGAACAAGTTCATAAGGATAAGAAGGCCATGAACATTTTGTTTAATGGTGTTAATGGTGACATGTTTGACAACATCATAAACTGCAAAATAGCCAAATAGGTCTGGGATATAATTCAAGTGATATGTGATGGAACTGAGCAAGTAAGGGAAAACAAAATGCAACACTTGATTCAGCAATATGAGCATTTTCGTAGTGAAGAAAGTGATTCACTCACTAACATGTTTAGTAGATTTCAAAAACTACTAAATGCTCTAAAGCTGCATGGAAGAGTCTATCAGACAAAAGACTCAAACCATAAATTCCTTAGATCTCTACCAAATGAATGGAAATCTCAAGATTACAATAAATCTACCTTGGACAGACTGTATGGGATTCTGAAGACCTATGAGCTTGAAATAGAGCAAGATGAGAAGCTGGAAAAAGGAAGAAAGAAAGGAGGATCCATTGCATTGGTTGCTGAGCAGGAAAAGGAGAAGGAGATAAAGGTTGAAGCTGTTGAGTCTGCACCAAACCCTAAATTTTGTGAAGGTAAGGGAAAAGGGCTAGTAGCTGAACATGAAGAACATTTCAGTCAAAATGACATGGATGACATAGATGAGCATCTAGCTTTTCTATCTAGGAGGTTTGCCAAGCTCAAATTCAAGAAGAATTTTAGAGCATCCAAGTCAAACAGAATCATGGTTGACAAGTCTAAATTCAAGTGTTTCAAGTGTGGTTTGGCAGGTCATTTTGCTAGTGAATGCAGAAAGTCTGATTCTGGAAAAAAGAAGTTTGAGCCTATGGATTATAAGCATAAATATTTTGAATTGCTCAAACAAAAGGAAAGGGATTTCATCATACAGGAAAATGACTGGGCTGTAGATGGACTAGAAGAGGATGATGAAACAAGCTTTGTCAATCTAGCACTTATGGCCAAATCAGATGAAACAAAAGTTAGTTCATCCAGTAATCAGGTAATCACCACTAATCTAGCACATTTATCTAAAGCTGAGTGCAATGATGCTATAAAGGACATATCTACTGAGTTATATCATCTGCGTGTTACACTCAAATTTCTCACCAAAAAACACTAAAATTAAAGAGAACACGCTATTTTTAAGTGAAAGAAACGTGTTAGAGACTCAATTTGTTGAGTTTGAAAATTGAAAATAGAGTGCAAGATTGCCAAAGATGAACTAACTAAATCCTTAAAGAAAGAGGAGATTTTAAGAAAGCAACTTGAACGAGAACATGAGGTAATTAAGGCATGGAAATCATCCAGAGATGTCCATGCTCAAATTACTAAAGTTCAAGGTCACTACGCCATAAGTGCTTAAATGCTATGCTCTTCTGATGTTGCCTTATGACCGAAAAGCATTGCATTTTCAATAATGCAACACCAAGGGGCGTTACATCTGCAGCCGTTGCATTAGAGGCCTATTGCAACGCTTTTTGGGTGTCTAAAGCAACACCAATAAGCGTTGCCTAATAGATGTAGTGCAACAGTAAATACATCAAATGCAACACCAAGCAGCGTTGCATCTGACATAAGAGAGATGTAAAACTCCACGTCATCTGTGGGGCCCACATTAAGGCCACGTCAGCACTGGTCCCCACAGAAATTACACGTGGATGCCACGTAAGTAGTTGGGGCCCACATGCCACGTCAGCAGTGGTCCCCATGCCACGTTAGTGGTATGTAATGCAACGCTTTTTCTCTTGTTTTACCACAGTAGAACATAATTTAAGGCAACACTTAAATAGTTAATGCAATACCACAATTTCTGGTAAAAACAGTACTAGTAATTTATAATGCAACACCCAAATATCAAATACAACGCTTTAATTAAAAATATTACAAGATACTGTTTGATAATTATATATACCCATGAAAATCTTCCAACAACCATTCAAAAATTCAACTACAACCATTCAATAATTCAACTAGCCATCCAACAACCATCATCCAACCCCAGTACAAGCCCATCCACAATATACATCTAACCCCAACATCATACTAACTATTAAATTCATTACAAGTTGTCCAATGTACCAAAAAGCACACAAAATTAAGTCTAACATTTAAAAGAAATGACAATCTCTATATATTAGGTCCAGTAACATAAGGATAGTCTAAATTTCGGTGCCGCCTTGAGTAATAGGAGTACCGTTGTCATCTTGATCACTTGATGCAGTGGCACACAAGTCTCTAATGTCGAACTTAAGACTTGGATTAGCTTCACCTAGCTTTTTCAACATTTACGACATATTCTCCTGCACTTTTGCGTTCACCTTGGCCTCCAAATCAGATTCAAGTTCTTGCTTTATTTTTGCAGACAACTTCTGCACATACTGGTCTGAAGGAGCAGCATAAGTCGTGTCATTTGTAGGTTTTTTACCCTTTCTTCCCACTAACCAATTTCGTCCATGAGGTTTACCACCATGGACAAGTGCATTGGCCTCAACAATGTTTCCATCATTCACCAATTCTTGAACTTGCCTCTAGAAGAAATGACTATATTAATATTTGAAGCCTAGCATGCACTCAAATGACAGCTGTAACGACCGAGGAATTACGCTTGTATTATATTATAATAATAATAATTATGAGTATTATTATGTGATTAAATGTGTTAAGTCGTTGAACCCTAACTGCTATGTGTTATGTGTTGGTTGTTTTGATCCAAACGTGTTTTGGATATTTATTGAGCGTTCTATCGTCAGTTATATATATTATATCAAAACCTGTACAGCTCAAAACTATGTTTTAAAAGCCCGTATTTCAAACAAAATCATTGGCCCTATTTTGCCAAAAATGCCCTATACCGTATCGCTATTCTGAACCCCTAGACGTTTTACAAATTGACCTTTTTCACGAAAAACGACTTTTCCGGACCCCTTCGGGTACCAAAAACCCCACAAAAATCACATTTTTATTTTTATATGATTATGAAATTATCATATATCATTTTTCTTTGTATTTTTGTAATATTCACAATTTTTGGGAATTTTTAGTATTTATTTTGTAATTATTGGATATTTAAAAATTCATTATTAATACCCAAAAATTATAAAAATTGGGGCCAAATATTTTTATTAGGAGTGTAATTAGACCCTTAATTTTACTTAGGGGTATTATTTTCATAAATATAAATACCTGAATTATTATTAATTAAATCAGTTAATTATACTTAAAAATCAGAAAATAAAAAGAAAATCAGAAAAGGGAATTAGGGTTAGGGTTTTGTGAAGAACAGCAGCAGAATCAATCGCGAATTTGAGGGTGATTCCGGAGTCCAAATCGTTCATGTAAGTAGTCAAATTGAAGCTGGTGATTCGTAGTTTATGATTATGTAACCGTTTTTGTTGTTTGATTTCTTGATTTTTGATTTGTATTTTCGGGTTTAATTCTTAAATTCGGGTTTGATTTTCTGATTGTTGTTTGATGATTTCGTTACCACGAGCGTTTAGATCGTCGATTATGGAGTCGATTGACACCGAGTTTGAGTCTGTTGGTGTTGTTTGTGGTATTGCCGGAGAACCGCCGTCGATGGCGGCTGTTCTTGTGGTTGCGGCGTCGGGACGTCGAAACGAAGAAGGAGGTGGACGAGGGGAGATGCTGGGCTTGATTATCGAACAAAAACGCAGCTGAACGAGCCTGGAATCGTGTTGGTTGCCCTTCGTTTGGTTCGCCGGAAATTTCCGCCGGTGTCGGATTCTGGGTGCAGGCGGTGTTCTTCCCGACCCTATTGGGTTGGGGACGACCCGGTTTGCAACCCGGAAACGACCCGGGTTTGATCCCCTCAACCCTGAAACCATTTCCAGATTTTTGTTTCTGGATTTTCTATTATTTAATTTATATTTTATAAATCAGAAAATCATTTTATTAATTCTAATAATTAATTAAAAATTAGTTTTATATTCTGAAAAATAGTATTATTAATTTCTAAATTATTTTATTAATTTATAAATTCGAATTTAATTATTTAATTAATTATTTAATTATTTATCTAATTATTTATTAGTTATCTAATTAATTAATAATTAGGTAATTAATTAATAATTAGGTAATTAATTAATAAATAAGGATTAAAAATAATTAAATAATATGATTAATAATTCGATAGTTAGTTATTATTACGAGTAATGATTCGATAATGAGAATTATTATTCGAGCGATAGTTATTCGAATAATATTGTAGTGATTATTTGTATCGTATAATTAAATACCGATAATTAATTGATTAACGAATCGTATAAGTTTCAGTAATAATGTAAGAGTTCGATAATTATGTGAGGATTGCGAGTAGCTCGTATTTATACGAGTAACTAATCGTTGAGTTAGATTATAATTCGAGCACATAGTAGATATTCGATAAATAGCGTATCCGTTAATAGAATCGATTGATTATTTGTAAATAATCGATCTAATCGAATAAATATCGATAAGTTATAAATATTATAATAAATTGTGATTAATCCTGATAATTAGAGATTTATTATTTTAGATTATTAAATAAGCAATTATTAATTATTTATTAGTTATTTATTTATTCAATATTTAAAAAGTGATTAATTATTTCGATAATTAATCACATAATTTTCAATAAATCGTAACTTCTTCATTTTAACTCCAAAAATTATAAAAAAAATTATTTTTGACTTTGATTGTTCTTAAATAATTATGTAAAAATTATTTTAGGATTTAAAAGGTTGTAATAATTATTTATAATGAATAATAAATTAAATCATCCGTATTTACTTCATAACAATTCAACCGTTAGTCCGATTTGAGTGAAACGAAGACCTCTAGACTCAGAAAAATGAGACAAATCCAATAAAAATGGTTGTAAGTTATAATTTCTTCTGAAAAAGAGTGGTTTGGTGATAATTGATAGTTCGTAGGTCCTAGTAGGGATATAATTGAGCCGAATAAATCCCGAAAAATTATAATAAAATCAGATACGACTAGTAATGCAGGTATAAGCCCAGAATTGATTCTAAAAATAATTATAAATCTAGAAATTAATTATGTGCTTTACGTGCTACGTGCTTTATGTGATTATATGAATAGATGTGCTGTATAAATGTATGTATATATATATATGCGAGTCAGATAGAAACGCATGGGTAGACTGATAAGGTTGCGTGATATCAATTCAAGATACACGTATGTAGTAAATTATCTAAACACCTATCTTTCCATGATTTGTTCAGTGTTAGCAAGGCAGAGCAAGCTATGGTCAAAAGACAGTGAGTTAAACCAGGTTAAGTACGCGCAAGGCAAGTTTTTCCCCTATTCTAAATTCAGAATAGTGAATTATATTTCTTTTCTATCATATCAATTCTCTTTGATAATCATTGTTCATATACACTGTTGTCCATTTATTATTACTTGTTCCAGTTTCATTTCAATTCTTGATTTACCCAATTTATTGAATTCCCTGTTCATATTTCAATTCTTTTACCCTACATATATTCTGGTATATCCTGGTGTTGGGATATATCAATAGCATACCGATTGTTCCGGATGCTCAGCCTTGGACTGGATGGTTACTATAAAGGCTGGGTTTTTCCCAGACCATTAATTAATAGGCCATAGTTGCCTGAGTACTCCTTATGTTGGTTGGGTCTATGCAGTTGGGTATAGATCCGCACTATATTCTGACTGATCAGCAGATTATAGTGCATATGTTGGTTCTTGTTTCCAGTCTTGTTCATTTGGCACTCGCCATCATTGGAAAATTATTATCATATACAGATACAGATGGTTGTTCAAGCCAGCAGCTTATTGGTTCATTTATTTCTCTCTCTTTATAATATATATATATATATATATATATATATATATATATTGTTGCAGGCTTGTTGAGCAATTTTGGCTCATTTCTTTTATTGTCACTCCTATTGTTTTACAGTTAAGGTAGAGAATGAAACCCATCAGGACCCGCATAGTCAAGAAGCGAGTCAAGCAGCGGGACCCTCTTATACCAAGAGTGTTCCTTCCTATTCCCGAAGAGAGTTTTGAATTGCCAGATCAGGTGTAGCAGGATAAGTAGTAATGTTGGGTTGAATAAAAGTTTTGTGTAGTTTGAATAAAAGATTGTGTAGTGAAACTATAGATAGAATAAAGTTTTGTAATAAAGAGAGTTCTTGAGACAGGTTCTATTTAGTTGGGTTTGTAATAAAGTGTAGTGCATGATTCTTGTTTCCAAACTCAACCCTTAAAAGATCCTGAGTAGTGATAGTTCGGGGTAACTATTATATTAATATTCCGCTTGTGCAGGTATAGTTGGTAATTGTTGTTAATAATGCCCCAAATCTATACCCCGGATTTGGAGGGTGTTATAGTTGGTATCAGAGCTTAGGATTGACCTTGGAAAATAAGAATGTTAGGGTTAAGATAAGATAGGAAAATAAGATAGGATGAGAGTAAGAGTGTTAGGACTGTTAGTCTATGTGATTAGAAGTTATGAGTTATAGAATTGTGATTTGATTGTTTTTGTGTTATTATTTTTATGTATATTAGATGGCTTCTTTATCATCATCTACGGAGAGGACCGAGACAGATCCAGTGGATGCACAGGTAGTAGCCCCAGTGTCAGAGCAGATCTTACCTCCATTGCCACCTGAGCCAGCACCAGAGATACCACTTCCCCCGGAGGTACCAGGTTTTGCAGATTATTTTCCATACGTTGAGCCAGAGATACCAGATATTCCACCATTAGAGTTTCCGATGTTTGATATTCCTGATATGGTTGATCTTCCGCAGTGGGAGGATTTAGAGCCTCAGATTCCTATGCCACCAGTCGAGATTCCAGAGATGCCACCGATGGAGCCAGAGGCAGAGCCGCCTGTGTATGCGCCTATGGAGCAGCCTGTCTTATTTCCTGCCCCATTAGCTATTTATGCACCTGTTCCAGGAGTTTATCAGTTTCCTCAGCCAGAGTTTATGGATGAGATCGTGGTAGATGGACCATTACCTTCTCAAGGTTCCAGCACTGATCTTCCTGAGCATCATACCGTGACTTACCAGCGCTTTCAGGCAGAGAGGGAGGAGAGGATTAGATGGCAGAACCAGTGTAGAGAGATCCTTGGATTGTATGAGACACAGACGGATGGACCTGTCAGAGCATTACGACCGGATTATATACTGAGAGAGAGACTACATCATATTCACCGGGTTAGTTTTCAGCAGCTTACTGATTTGAGACAGCAGGATCTTAGTGCGGAGACAGCATATCGCAGAGCATTGGGACTTACCGAGGCAGTGCTAGAGGTAGTGCAGGAGGAGTTGAGCCATGTACCACCAGGATTTTGAGATTAGCAGATCGATGAGTGCTGTATTATGTTTATTTTGTAGATAGAGGCAGTATAGTATTGTATGAGTGTAGCTACTGACTCTGACTGATAGTAGTAGTAGTACGACTGTTATATCATAGGTTTTTGTATCAAGCACTGACACCTGTAGCTGGTGTTCTACCTATATATATATATATGAGATAATCTTTTGCACGTTTTCTTTATTTTATTTCCAGTCATTTAAGCATTTACATTTATTTCAGTACCATTGCATATTTACAAATGTAGTTTTATTCACGATCATGTTGTAAAAAAAAAAAAAAAATTTAAAACATATCATACTGTTTTATCTATTCAGTTATTTAATAAGTTATTTTATCTCTCGAATCGACTGTTTTAATATATGTTTAATATACTGTTATTAAATAAGATCCATTATTTATTTACCAGAAAAATGGCACCTAAGAGAAAAGCGCAGCCCGACTCATCGAATGGAAACACCGAGGGCCAAAACAATAATAAACAGATGGATCAGATGTTTAATCTCATGCAACAGCAGATGTTGATGATGCAACAACAAATGCAGCAGCAGCAACAGCAGTTCCAGCAACAGATGTTACAGCAAGCCGCTCATCCAGGACATCAAATACCACCAGCAGCACCTACGACTACTTTCAAGCAATTTCAGTCGGTGAAGCCACCGGAATTTATGGGTTCCACAGATCCTACAAAAGCGAGAGCTTGGCTGAAAGAGATGGAAAAGGCTTTTTCGTTGGTAAAGGTTGAGGAAGAGCAGAAGACAAATTTCGCTAGCTATTTTCTAAAAGGTGAAGCTAATTACTGGTGGGAATCAAAGAAAGCTTTGGAAGAAGGTGTGGTGACCTGGAACAGATTCACTGATCTTTTCTTGGAGAAATATTTTCCTCGTTTTATGAAGAATCAGATGGAGATCAAGTTCCTGGAGCTGAAACAAGACAACTTATCGGTTGCGGATTATAAGACCAAGTTTACTGAATTGGTAAGGTTTGTTCCAGAGCAGGTGGATACGGACGAGAAGCGGGCCAAGAGATTTCAGCAAGGACTGAAACCATGGATTCGTAGCAGGGTAGCTGTGTTTGAATTGACAACTTATATGGTTGTTGTTCAGAAGGCTATGATTATTGAAGGAGAAAGCGAAGCAGCTCAGAAAGAGAAAGGACCAGGGAATTTTCAGAATCGTTTCAACAAAAGGCCGGGATTTCAAGCTCGGGGAAAAGTAAATTTCAAAAGGCCAGAGCAGAACAATCAGAGGATGGGAAATCGACTTTCAGCCCCAATTCAGCAGAGACTTATCCGACCGCTTATACCTGATTGCAAAACATGTGGTAGAAAGCATACAGGAGTTTGCAACAAGCTAAATGTTACGTGTTTCAAGTGCAAGCAAAGGGGACACTATTCTGGAGAATGTCCAATGGGAAAGGCAGAAGTTACTTGTTTCCAATGTGGGAGAAAAGGACATATCGCCAAAGACTGCAGAGGAATTGCAATGGCTGCCAGTATTCCAAGAATTTTAGCATTACCTCCACCTCCACTACCACAGCAAAATCAGCCCAGAGCAAGAACTTTCAACATGTCAATGAAGGAAGCGGTACAGAGTCCGAATGTGGTTGCAGGTACACTCCCTGTAAATTCCGTAAATGCTTTAGTATTGATTGATTCAGGAGCTACTAGATCTTTTATTTCTGAAGCCTTTATCTCTAAGATAGATTGTGAGATTCAGTGGTTGGATGAAGTGTTAGTTATACAATTAGCGAATAATGATCAGGTTGCAGTAGATCGAGTATGTCCGAGCTGTGATATTGAGATAGGGAGATGTCATTTTTCAGTTGATTTGATACCTTTTAGGTTAGGGGAGTTTGATATTATTTTAGGAATGGATTGGCTGTCTAGTAATAATGCTCAAATTGACTGTGCGAATAAGAGAGTGAAATTGCAAACTGAAGAAAATGAAACGGTAATATTTAAAGGTGAGAAGCAAAAGCAGAAATTCCTATCAATAATGCAGATGAGAAGATTGCTACGTCAAGGATGTCAAGCTTATTTAGCCTATGTACGGGATGTTGATAAGGGAAATTTGAAGATTGAAGATATTCCTGTGGTTTGTGAATTTCTTGATGTTTTTCCGGACGAATTACCAGGACTTCCACCAGATCGAGAAATCGAATTCACTATTGACTTGACGCCAGGGACTGAACCAATTTCGAAAACTCCATATCGAATGGCACCTGTTGAAATGAGGGAATTAGCAAAGCAGTTGCAAGAACTTCTTGACAAAGGAATTATAAGGCCAAGTGTATCCCCATGGGGTGCGCCAGTATTGTTCGTGAAAAAGAAGGATGGTAGTATGCAACTGTGTATTGATTATCGTGAGCTGAACAAGTTAACTATCAAGAATAAATATCCTTTACCTCGCATTGATGATTTATTTGATCAACTAAAAGGAGCAGCATGGTTTTCGAAAATCGACCTACGATCAGGCTATCATCAGTTAAAGGTCAAGGCCAAAGATATTCCAAAGACAGCGTTCAGAACAAGGTACGGACACTATGAATTTCTTGTGATGGCTTTTGGATTGACGAATGCACCTGCAGCGTTTATGGATTTGATGAATCGAATATTCAAGAAGTATTTGGATAAGTTTATCATTATATTTATTGATGACATCTTGATCTATTCAAAGACGGAAGAAGAGCATGCAGCGCAATTAAGAACGACATTGGAAATATTACGGAAGGAGCAGCTTTATGCAAAATTTTCCAAATGCGAATTTTGGTTGAAAGAAGTGCAGTTTTTAGGGCACATCATCAGCAGAGAAGGCATTCAAGTTGATCCAGCAAAGATTGAAGTCGTGTTGAATTGGGAAAGACCAAAGACGCCGACAGAGGTTCGAAGTTTCTTAGGTTTGGCAGGATATTATCGAAGATTTGTTAAAGATTTTGCGAAAATAGCTACACCGCTGACCAAGTTAACTCGACAAAGTGAAAAGTTCGAATGGAATAGTAAGTGTGAAGAAAGTTTTCAAGAGTTGAAGAATCGGTTGGTGACAGCACCAGTATTAGTATTGCCAGACGAGCAAGGAAATTTTGTTATTTACAGTGACGCTTCATATCGTGGTTTAGGATGTGTGTTGATGCAACATGGTAACGTCATTGCATATGCGTCGAGACAACTTAAACCTCATGAACAGAAATATCCTACGCATGATCTGGAATTGGCAGCAATTGTATTTGCATTGAAGCTGTGGAGACATTATCTGTACGGTGAGAAATGTGAAATCTACACGGATCATAAAAATCTGAAGTATATCTTCACGCAAAAGGAACTAAACATGCGACAACGTCGATGGCTGGAATTGATTAAAGATTACGATGTAACAATCAGTTATCATCCAGGAAAAGCAAATGTTGTAGCAGATGCGCTAAGCAGAAAAGAAAGATTGAATCGGTTGACTTCATGCGAAGAATTGGCCAGGGAATTCGACAAATTGGAAATCGAAATTCGTATTCCTAATGAATCTGCAGAAACTATCTACGCTATGACTTTCCAACCAGAATTGCTGGAAAAGATTCGTCGTTGTCAAGAAGAAGTGATGAGTCAAGACGACAACTTAACAGGAGAAGAGATTACAACTCAGAAAGATAATGAAGGAATTTTACATTTTGCGTCAAGAATCTGGATCCCTAACGTGGCAGAATTAAAAGAAGAAATTATGCGAGATGCGCACAATTCGAAGTATTCCATTCATCCAGGAAGCACGAAAATGTATCGCGATTTGAAGGAAAACTTTTGGTGGCCGAATATGAAGAAGGAGATAGCAGAATGGGTGAGTAAATGCTACACATGCCAGCGAGTTAAAGCAGAACACCAACGTCCGAGTGGGTTATTGCAACCATTAGACATTCCAGAATGGAAATGGGAACATCTAGCGATGGATTTTGTGGTAGGACTACCGAGGACTAGGGCAAATCATGATGCGATATGGGTAATCATTGACAGACTTACGAAGTCGGCACATTTTCTACCAATTAATGAAAGATTTTCGCTCGACAAATTAGTGCACATGTATCTCAAAGAAATTGTGATGCGTCATGGAGTACCAGTATCAATTGTTTCGGATCGAGATCCTCATTTCAATTCAAGATTTTGGAGACAATTCCAAGAATGTCTAGGAACGAAGTTGAATATGAGTACAGCTTATCATCCGCAAACTGACGGCCAAAGTGAAAGGACAATTCAAACGATTGAAGACATGCTACGAGTTTGTGCGATCGATTTTGAAGGCAGTTGGGATGAATATTTACCCCTAGTGGAATTTTCTTATAATAATAGCTATCACGCCAGTATTGGAATGCCACCGTATGAAGCATTATATGGGAGGAAATGCAGATCACCCGTGCATTGGGATGAAGTTGGAGAACGCAAGATTTTGGGTCCAGAATTAATTCAGCAGACAAAAGAAAAGATTAATCTTATTCGAAAACGAATCGAGGCAGCACAAAACAGACAAAGCAGATATGCAAACCAAGCCAGGAAGGATATGGACTATCAGGAAGGAGAACACGTATTGCTCAAAATATCGCCATGGAAAGGATCGACCAGATTTGGCAATAAAGGGAAATTGAAGCCACGATACGTTGGACCATTTGAGATTTTGAAGAAAATTGGGAAGGTTGCGTACGAGTTAGCTCTACCACCCCATATGCAGCACATTCACAACGTATTTCATGTATCTATGCTTAAGAGGTATAATCCTGATACAAGGCATGTAATAGAGTATGAACCAGTAGAACTTCAGGCAGATTTGTCATTTGTAGAACAGCCAATAAGAATTCTAGATAGGCAAGAGAGGGTATTAAGAAATAAGTATGTGTCATTAGTGAGAGTTTTATGGAGAAACCCAGTGGTTGAAGAATCAACCTGGGAGCTTGAAAGTGAAATGCTAGAAAAGTATCCTCAGTTATTTGCATAATTAGATTCTGAGGACAGAATCTTGTTAAGGGGGGGAGAATGTAACGACCGAGGAATTACGCTTGTATTATATTATAATAATAATAATTATGAGTATTATTATGTGATTAAATGTGTTAAGTCGTTGAACCCTAACTGCTATGTGTTATGTGTTGGTTGTTTTGAACCAAACGTGTTTTGGATATTTATTGAGCGTTCTATCGTCAGTTATATATATTATATCAAAACCTGTACAGCTCAAAACTATGTTTTAAAAGCCCGTATTTCAAACAAAATCATTGGCCCTATTTTGCCAAAAATGCCCTATACCGTATCGCTATTCTGAACCCCTAGACGTTTTACAAATTGACCTTTTTCGCGAAAAATGACTTTTCCGGACCCCTTCGGGTACCAAAAACCCCACAAAAATCACATTTTTATTTTTATATGATTATGAAATTATCATATATCATTTTTCTTTGTATTTTTGTAATATTCACAATTTTTGGGAATTTTTAGTATTTATTTTGTAATTATTGGATATTTAAAAATTCATTATTAATACCCAAAAATTATAAAAATTGGGGCCAAATATTTTTATTAGGAGTGTAATTAGACCCTTAATTTTACTTAGGGGTATTATTTTCATAAATATAAATACCTGAATTATTATTAATTAAATCAGTTAATTATACTTAAAAATCAGAAAATAAAAAGAAAATCAGAAAAGGGAATTAGGGTTAGGGTTTTGTGAAGAACAGCAGCAGAATCAATCGCGAATTTGAGGGTGATTCCGGAGTCCAAATCGTTCATGTAAGTAGTCAAATTGAAGCTGGTGATTCGTAGTTTATGATTATGTAACCGTTTTTGTTGTTTGATTTCTTGATTTTTGATTTGTATTTTCGGGTTTAATTCTTAAATTCGGGTTTGATTTTCTGATTGTTGTTTGATGATTTCGTTACCACGAGCGTTTAGATCGTCGATTATGGAGTCGATTGACACCGGGTTTGAGTCTGTTGGTGTTGTTTGTGGTATTGCCGGAGAACCGCCGTCGATGGCGGCTGTTCTTGTGGTTGCGGCGTCGGGACGTCGAAACGAAGAAGGAGGTGGACGAGGGGAGATGCTGGGCTTGATTATCGAACAAAAACGCAGTTGAACGAGCCTGGAATCGTGTTGGTTGCCCTTCGTTTGGTTCGCCGGAAATTTCCGCCGGTGTCGGATTCTGGGTGCAGGGCGGTGTTCTTCCCGACCCGATTGGGTTGGGGACGACCCGGTTTGCAACCCGGAAACGACCCGGGTTTGATCCCCTCAACCCTGAAACCATTTCCAGATTTTTGTTTCTGGATTTTCTATTATTTAATTTATATTTTATAAATCAGAAAATCATTTTATTAATTCTAATAATTAATTAAAAATTAGTTTTATATTCTGAAAAATAGTATTATTAATTTCTAAATTATTTTATTAATTTATAAATTCGAATTTAATTATTTAATTAATTATTTAATTATTTATCTAATTATTTATTAGTTATCTAATTAATTAATAATTAGGTAATTAATTAATAATTAGGTAATTAATTAATAAATAAGGATTAAAAATAATTAAATAATATGATTAATAATTCGATAGTTAGTTATTATTACGAGTAATGATTCGATAATGAGAATTATTATTCGAGCGATAGTTATTCGAATAATATTGTAGTGATTATTTGTATCGTATAATTAAATACCGATAATTAATTGATTAACGAATCGTATAAGTTTCAGTAATAATGTAATAGTTCGATAATTATGTGAGAATTGCGAGTAGCTCGTATTTATACGAGTAACTAATCGTTGAGTTAGATTATAATTCGAGCACATAGTAGATATTCGATAAATAGCGTATCCGTTAATAGAATCGATTGATTATTTGTAAATAATCGATCTAATCGAATAAATATCGATAAGTTATAATTATTATAATAAATTGTGATTAATCCTGATAATTAGAGATTTATTATTTTAGATTATTAAATAAGCAATTATTAATTATTTATTAGTTATTTATTTATTCAATATTTAAAAAGTGATTAATTATTTCGATAATTAATCACATAATTTTCAATAAATCGTAACTTCTTCATTTTAACTCCAAAAATTATAAAAAAATTATTTTTGACTTTGATTGTTCTTAAATAATTATGTAAAAATTATTTTAGGATTTAAAAGGTTGTAATAATTATTTATAATGAATAATAAATTAAATCATCCGTATTTACTTCATAACAATTCAACCGTTAGTCCGATTTGAGTGAAGCGAAGACCTCTAGACTCAGAAAAATGAGATAAATCCAATAAAAATGGTTGTAAGTTATAATTTCTTCTGAAAAAGAGTGGTTTGGTGATAATTGATAGTTCGTAGGTCCTAGTAGGGATATAATTGAGCCGAATAAATCCCGAAAAATTATAATAAAATCAGATACGACTAGTAATGCAGGTATAAGCCCAGAATTGATTCTAAAAATAATTATAAATCTAGAAATTAATTATGTGCTTTACGTGCTACGTGCTTTATGTGATTATATGAATAGATGTGCTGTATAAATGTATGTATATATATATATGCGAGTCAGATAGAAACGCATGGGTAGACTGATAAGGTTGCGTGATATCAATTCAAGATACACGTATGTAGTAAATTATCTAAACACCTATCTTTCCATGATTTGTTCAGTGTTAGCAAGGCAGAGCAAGCTATGGTCAAAAGACAGTGAGTTAAACCAGGTTAAGTACGCGCAAGGCAAGTTTTTCCCCTATTCTAAATTCAGAATAGTGAATTATATTTCTTTTCTATCATATCAATTCTCTTTGATAATCATTGTTCATATACACTGTTGTCCATTTATTATTACTTGTTCCAGTTTCATTTCAATTCTTGATTTACCCAATTTATTGAATTCCCTGTTCATATTTCAATTCTTTTACCCTACATATATTCTGGTATATCCTGGTATTGGGATATATCAATAGCATACCGATTGTTCCGGATGCTCAGCCTTGGACTGGATGGTTACTATAAAGGCTGGGTTTTTCCCAGACCATTAATTAATAGGCCATAGTTGCCTGAGTACTCCTTATGTTGGTTGGGTCTATGCAGTTGGGTATAGATCCGCACTATATTCTGACTGATCAGCAGATTATAGTGCATATGTTGGTTCTTGTTTCCAGTCTTGTTCATTTGGCACTCTCCATCATTGGCAAATTATTATCATATACAGATACAGATGGTTGTTCAAGCCAGCAGCTTATTGGTTCATTTATTTCTCTCTCTTTATAATATATATATATATATATATATATATATATATATATATTGTTGCAGGCTTGTTGAGCAATTTTGGCTCATTTCTTTTATTGTCACTCCTATTGTTTTACAGTTAAGGTAGAGAATGAAACCCATCAGGACCCGCATAGTCAAGAAGCGAGTCAAGCAGCGGGACCCTCTTATACCAAGAGTGTTCCTTCCTATTCCCGAAGAGAGCTTTGAATTGCCAGATCAGGTGTAGCAGGATAAGTAGTAATGTTGGGTTGAATAAAAGTTTTGTGTAGTTTGAATAAAAGATTGCGTAGTGAAACTGTAGATAGAATAAAGTTTTGTAATAAAGAGAGTTCTTGAGACAGGTTCTATTTAGTTGGGTTTGTAATAAAGTGTAGTGCATGATTCTTGTTTCCAAACTCAACCCTTAAAAGATCCTGAGTAGTGATAGTTCGGGGTAACTATTATATTAATATTCCGCTTGTGCAGGTATAGTTGGTAATTGTTGTTAATAATACCCCAAATCTATACCCCGGATTTGGAGGGTGTTATAACAGCAGTATAATATAATATTATACTTACATATTTTGTTCTCAGTTCTTCAGTATCTGTCTTGTAAGTTCTCCCTGGTACTTTAAACTAACAGTGAAAACAAGAAAATCATACCAGCTTTTCTTTAGCTTGTGCATGAGTTCTGGGCCCCATGGTATGTATCTCAGTTATTGTATTACGACGTGCAGCATTATCCTCAGCTAGGGACTTAAAATTAAAGAGCAATAAAAAATATATCAACAAATGTATCCAACCATTATTATTTAAATCTCATTAATTTAATTTACATTGAATTATATTATTATCATGAAGTTCCCTCATTTCAACTTTTATGTTCCACATGAAATAATATTAACATTTTATAAATTGGGCATAGTACATGAACTGATTCATCCCCCCAGTACTTCAAAAGCATTTTAAAATCTTCAAGCAGAATTGTGTCGGGCCTGTTCTCAATCCTTTCCTCATCAGTACTATATTTCCTATAATGTGCCTTTTTCATCAGAGACTTAAACCGCTTCCAAGACTCATTAAGTGTGTGCATGACCCACTTATGCCCTTCTTCCGGAATAACATACCTAGCCTACCATATACATATATAAAGAAATAAATCAGTTAATTTAAAAGCAGAAATTAATATCTTCCCAAGTTTTGATAATAAGTTCTGATGATGCAATAAGTTCTGATGATGCAATAATAAATTAGTTAATTTAAAAGCAGAAATTAATATCTACCCAAGTTTTGATAATAAGTTCTGATGATGCAATAAGTTCTGATGATGCAATAATAAATCAGTTAATTTAAAAGCAGAAATTAATATCTACCAAAGTTTTGATAATAAGTTCTGATGATGCAATAATAAATCAGTTAATTTAAATGCAGAAATTAATATGCTCAACCTTCATTTTAACAACAAATTCACAAGTAATTCTTAGAGATTTACCAAAGTATATTCCAGCATTTGGTTCTTTAATTGCACAGGAATAACATGCCAGTTGATGTAAGTGAGAGATACATTATCCTTGGATAGTGTTGTAAGAAAATTACTCAACTCCGTCATAGTTTTCTGCTCATCAGAAATGGGCTGACCCTCTTCATTCACATTAATGACTACTTTTTCATTAGGACCTCTGGCATGAACTGCACTGATTTTTGACCGCCCTCTAGGCTTTCTTGGAGCTTGTACTTTGTATAAATACCAGGTTTATAGAAAATGAATACAAGTCAATGTATAACCTTACAAAAACTTGTAAATAATCCAAAAACATATACCTGTTTCAACTTCTTCGGTTTCCATCCCTTCTTGGCCTAGTTCAGGAACATTTTCCATTGTTGGAGCTGCAAGATTCTGCTTTTGACGCTCACAAATTGCTAAATAAGCACAAACTGAACCAGCTTCTTCATGATTTCCAGATTGTTTAAAAATTTTGCTACATGTTGGCTTTAGAACTGGTGGATTAAACGAGCTAGTCACTTCCCTGTTATTCCCAGCTTTGTTGGGCTGCTTCTTTGTTGTAGTGATAATGACATCACTTTGAACTACTGCATTAACTCACGACCGAGTTGTCGGTCCAGCTTCCCTGTTAGTTCTAGCTTTCTTTGACTTGACAATTTCTTTTCTCTAAAATAAAAAAATGATAGTACCAGAATGGAAAAATTACTTGCACTTGATTAATAATGAAAATTGAACTTATTTATATAGAGATGCTAAAACGCGGAGACCATGTGGAAACTGTATAAAGGAAATTAATCCTTAGCATTTAAATATCCTAATTAATGATTATGAAATATTATATAAATTCAATACCACAAAAACTCCTGTTCATCAATATTTAATAATGTGAAATGATATATAGATTATAACTATCAGGGGTCGTAATAATATGTTTTTTATGATTTAATTATGGCTATTGGCAAGAATTGATTGAAACTTAAGCGTCATTACATACTGTGTTTTGTTCTAGATTGGTATGAAGGAGCTGCGACAGAGGAAGATACCTTTTATCAACTAAGCATTACAAAATCCTTTAACCCTAAATTGTGTACTAATACAAAAGCACTAAAAAAATCTTTCCGAAAGATTTAGTAATGATCTAGTACCTTTAATGAATCATCGCTGGCATCTTCACTCTCATTTTCTGGAAAATATTCATCGCCTTCCTCTGGATATCGATCTTTATTTTTTGTTTTTTAATCTCTTCAGCTTGCTTTCCCTTATTAGCAACTAAAGTGGGCAACCCAAGTGATTTATAAACTACATCATTTTCTTTCATACGTTGTATTCTCCCTAGTTCATAGTCTGTCACTGGTAGTGGTGGCGGGGGAGGCAACTGCAACCATAGTTATACGGTGTAAAGTAATTAAACCATAGAAATTAAATCACTTGAAGAGAACAAAAAATCAAAAGTACCTCAACATCAAGGTCATTCTCTGCGGTGTCTTAATCATCATCTGGTTCAGTTGCTAACTGTAATTTCCTCCTTGCCGTTCCTTTTTCTTTCAGACTTGCTTCTTGTTTACTTGAACTCATCTCAGGCACGGGGGAAATTTTTGTCCTCTTACTCCTTCTTTGCTGTTGAAGCAAATGAGTTGTAGTGTACTTACGCTTCGGTTGTTTCTTAGTAGAACCTGGTTGTTTCTTAGCAGAATCTGGATTAGCTACACGTAAATACAAATTAAGGAGGCTTAATCAATATACACAAAATGGGACTGCTTCACAAAGATTACAAAGAAATGAAATTAATTACCTTCAATTATGTTTTTCCTTGCTCGTATTTTAACATGTGGTTGCATCTGGAAAGTGGGATCAATGTCCAGGTCAACAGTGTTGTCAATGTAAAAATGAATTTCTTCGTCATTCTCGCAGCCAAGTACATGTTGATTTACATCCTTGTCATCCAACAAAAGATTCCAGCCACCCCTCTTTCCTTTACTTATATAGATTCCTCCAATTTATGAGAAAGTGAGGTAATCTTATACAAACTCAATAAGGACAGTGTAGGAAAATCTTTCCACGTCCACGCGTGTTAGCAATATCGACTTTCCACCAACATAACTTGCCTTCCGAAACTGTCCTTCATAGTGTAGCCTCACATTTATCATTTTATCCATTCTGTAGAAAAAACATTAGAACTCTATGACCAACATACAAATGGACATGAAGGTAATTAAATAAAGAACAGAGAACAAATGTACAAAAAAGACAAAAAAGATAAAAAAAGAAGCAATAAAAGTAGACTAAAATAAATGGACATGAAGGTTATTAAATAAAGAAAAGAAACTTATATAGTTCGGCAGATATAAACTACACTTCAAACACATAATTAAAGACCTTACATAAAAACATATAACAACATGAAAATACATAGTTAACCACTATTATGTTATACAAATACACAATCTAAGGAGATGGAACACGAATTTGTGTTAAAGGAACATCGTCCCTAATCCAAACCCCTTCAGTTTCACAATTTATTCCAATATTATATGAATGATAACTGCTCAAGTCTTCTTCCATTGCGTTCTGATTTTCAGTGTCGCACCTGTCCCTCGGTAATTTTTTGATAACATATTGACAGTTTTTCTCAACTGGATCATCCACATAAAACACTTGCTGAACTTGTGAAGATAGGACAAAAGGATCAGATTTTTGGCGTAACTTATTAAAGTTTACTCGAGTAAGACCAAAAGGATCATTTTCTTCTTGGTACCAGCAACATTTAAACAGGATCACTGTAAAAGCTCCCCAATAGTCAAGTTCGAATATTTCTTCAATTGATCTGTAGTAATTGACACCCCCAACTACTGGATTCTGGTCTTTCGAGCTTGCAAAGGTAGTGGTCTCGGCTGTTAAAAATACCCCATTATTTTGTGTAGTACATCAGGAATCTCTAAATTTGGTATGGAATCTGTATCCATTTATTACATAGCCCGTAAACTTCCAAGCTAGTCGATTAGGCCCCAAAGCAAACACCTCTAAATCCCTTGAAATATTTTCTTTTTTCAGAACCTCATCTTTTAACCATTTCCAAAAGTCTTCCATATGTGCTCGTTCCCTTTTATATTTTTGCTGACTTGCAAGACCATCCCTGAAAGCTCGATGCTCCCTAAATAGTTAATAAGGTCAAATAATATATATAGATATCAATACTTAACTGGTGAGTAAACTAAAAGGGACATTAGAACTTACTCGATTAAATTTTCTATTTCCTTATTATCGGAATTAAAAAGAATATAACGATGCTCTTCCTTCCAATCTGCATCTTTCATTTTGAATATCCTGCCATCCTTATTCTTTTTTGTTCCGATGTGGTATTCCACATTTGTTCCATATTTTCCAAAATCATTTGAATTATTTTCTACTACTCCATCGACGTCCAGAAACCTTGAACAAAATGTGACACACTCTTCAGCCAATTACCCTTCTGTAATAGAACCTTCTGGCCTACTTCTATTTCTAACATAGCCTTTCAACTTTCCTAGATATCGCTCCATTGCAAACATGCAACATAGGTGCTCAGGTCCACCGTTTTCTACTTCTCTGTATAGATGTACAGGAAAGTGGACCATAATATCGAAATATGGCTCCGTGAAAATCATTTCAAATTCACAAAGTATTACCACAATTTCTCTTTGCAACTTCTTGATATCATCTAATTCTACCACCTTGCTCCACAGACCGCGAAGAAATAAACCCAACCTGATCATCAGTAATGCGACCTCGGGTTTTAATGTATTTTTTACGGCAAATTACAATAAATAGTGGAGTATGAAATGAGCATCATGGCTCTTATACCCCACCACCTTTCTCTCTTTTATGTGCACATACCGACTTACATTTGAGGCACAACCATAAGGAAGTTTGGCATTTTTCAATAGGCTGCATAAATTTTCTTTTTCCTTATTTGTCATGTCAAATATCGCTGCCATAATTTCAATATGCATTCCATCGTCACTTTTAATAGGATGAAGAGGCTTTCTTATGCCCCGATCCTGTAAATCATAACGAGCATTTAGGTGATCCTTCGACTTGCCACTTATATTAAGCAAAGTACCTAATATTTTATCGCATATGTTCTTCTCTATATGCATGGCGTCCAAGTTATGTCGAAGCGGATTATGACACCAGTAGGGAAGATAAAAAAATATTGATTTTTTTTAAAGGGCCAACCCTTTTACGCTTCCTCCGGGTCTTATCTCCAAACTGATTTTCATACCCCCATAATAACTGTTCAATTTATGTTCCTGTTAATGGAAATGGACTATTCCCCATTTCCATTTCACTATTAAATCTCTTCTTATCTAACCTCCACTCGTGTGTCGGATGAAGAAACTTTCTATGATTCATGTAGACAGTTTTTTTGCTATGTTTCAAATAAACAGAAGAAGTCTCGTAATGGCACTCTGGACATGCTAGTTTCCCCTTCGTACTCCAGCCTGATAACATAGCGTACCCCGGAAAATCGCTTATTATCCACAACGCGCTTGCTCGTAAATTAAAATTCTCACTGGTCAGGGAATCATAAGTTTCAACACCATCTTTCCACAATGCTTTCAACTCCGAAATTAAGGGCTGCATATAAACATCAATATTGTTCTTGGGAGAATCTGGACCGGATATTAACGTGGACAGAATCAGATTTTTTTGTTTCATACATAGCCAGGGGAAGGTTATAATTTACCAACACGATTGGCCATGTACTATGACTTAATTCATTGAACGAAATGGGTAAAAACCATCATCTGCTACACCCAATCTAACATTTTGATTTTCCGCTGCAAAATCAGGATAACGAGCATCCATCACCTTCCAAGCCAAAGCATCAGCCGGATGTCTTAATTTTCCATCTTTTGTTCGTCCTAATACGTGCCATCTCATAAGTTTGGAAAAGTCTTTGCACAGGAACATCCTCTGTAACCTTGGTCGTAGTGGGAAGTACCTCATCACGTTTGCTTCTACTTTATGAATCAACTTTGGTGGATCATTATTTTCAACGATGCCATCTTTTTCATGTACAACCCACCTCGACACACCACAAGTTTCACATTCATTTTTTTCTTTATTTTTACCCCAATACAACATGCAGTTGTTGGGGGCACGCGTGTATCTTCTCATAGTCAAGGCCTAAATATCTAATGACACTCTTTGCAGTATTAAAAGACAAAGGGAGATTGGCATCAGGAAACGCTTCTTTGATCAGCTTTAGTAATTCTCCAAATACAGACTCACTAATTCCGTAAACGCATTTTAAATGATAAAATCTGATCAGGAAACTTAATCGAGAAAACGTAGTACAACCGGGATATAATGGTTGTTTTCCTTTTTCAAAATGCCGAAAAAATTTCTTAGCGTCTGCATTTGGTTCGTCTTCACAGCCTCCTTGATTTTTAAAATTTTTACGCGTATAATTGAACATTGCATCTAAATTGTCTTCAAATTCAATCCCCATTTCACAATCTTCAAAGTCATCGGTACCTCCTAGTTTTGTCTGTGAAACCTCACAGATCCAATTGGCATGTAACGGAGAAGGGCCATTGCAAACAAGATGATCGTAGATGACATCTTGACAGTACCAATTACGTTTAGTACATTTTTTGCATGGACACTTCATTTGATCGCCATTTTTGTAGATGGGAAATGCATTTTTCAAAAATGCTTTTATCCCTCTTATATACTCTGGACTGGATCTTGGAAAACCTATCCAAATGTAATACTCGTCCATTTTTACGAACCCTGTGACCTATTAATAAAGTCGATAGGAGATTCAACACTTTTGTAATTCTTAGTACATATTTTATCTAAACAGGTCCTGTTTATACAATGTTACCTACTCATTAATACTATTTTAAATCATACAAAGTACTATAATTAGAGGAAAGTACGCTAATTATACAGTGTTATCTATCATACTATTATACTATAATTAGAGGAAAGTACTATCATACTATTTATATGGTTTTACCTATTCATTTTATCTAAACAGGTTCAGTGCGCTAATTCTACCACCCGCATTCATAATTCCAAATCAAAAGTATGCTAATTCTACCATCAAGAATTACACTCCCTCACCGTCATTCTTATCAGTTTAACGATTTACACACAATCTTGAAAGAACAAGACTGGATACAAAATAACATAATAACAAGTAATATAAATCCTCAAACTAAACCAAATGGTGCGAAAAATATAAATTACTAATAAACCATAATATAACAAGTAACATAAATCCTCAAACTAACAAAACTTTCCCATATATAATCAATTATGCATACATTCACATACATACAATAACTAACAAATAATCTCAGAAAAAGCAGGAGCAATGAGTGCAGCTACAAGTAAACATAATAAAAAAACATAACAAATTAATATAAAAAAACAGAATGCAGACTAAATCGAACCCAATAAAGACATGCAGTGATGAAAACATGAAAAACATCCAAAATCAAAATCAAACATCAACCACAAACATCAAACACAAACATGTCAAAATCAAACCCTAAATCAAATTCCCCTAAAACAACAAAAACCCTAAATCAAAAATTAGAAGCTTTTTAGAAATTACCTGTAAAAGCTTTTTAGAGCACGCAAATCTAAAAGCCCCTAAATTAAAGCAAAACCAAAAGCCCCAAAGCGACAATGGTGCAGAAATTGAGAGTTTGAGAGAAGTCACTGAGAGTTTGAGCAGAAATTGCGACACAGAAGCGAGCAGAGGTGTGGTACAAATTGCGAAACTACAAATTGAGAGAGTTTTTCACTGAGAGAGTTTGAGAAATTGAAACTAAAAACTAAAATGGTACTTTTTCACCGAGAGAGACGAAAGAAGGGGGAAATATTGAGAATTGGGGGGAAATTTTGGCTGCCCAAAATTTTGGCCTCGGTACTATAAACGTATATCTGTGTCTGAGTGCTTTTTCATTAAATTTATTTATTTATTGTATAGTTAAAGTATAAGTTATGCAAATAAAAATACACCAACTAAGTTGGTGCAGTGGTTGTGAAATCTTTGTTTAAGTGGGAGGTCTTGGGTTCAATTCCCTTGGCTAGCAAACCTTCTTGATAATTTTTTTTAATATTACAATTAATATTAAGTGAGATCACGTGGAACTCACATTATACGAAAGCACTCGTTGTCCAATCAGAGAGTGTTTCTGACCCGTCAGAGAGTGCTTCCGGATAAAATGGGTACCCACATGTTGGCCCAACACCCCCTCTTTTTGCATTTTATATTTTATTAAAAAATAAAAAATATTTTGCATTTTTTATTTGATTGAATATTAAAATATAATTTTATTAATTAAAATATTTTATATTTTAATTTATTTTTTTCTTTAAGTACGTCGAAGGTCTTGAATTCGCTTCTCCGGTCCCACAACAGGGCACCGCCACGTCAGCACTGTGGGTCCCATATATGGGCCCCACTGTGCCACGTCAGCACTGGATGCGGGCCCCACTGTGACACATCAACATTTTCTGTCCATGTCAGCATTTTTTTATATTTTTTAAAATGTGTAATGTAACACCAGTAACTCTAGTGTTGCTTGTTCCACAACACTGTCAATAACTAGCAACAGTAATTAACTATAATGCAACGCTTATTCTACTCTGTTGCAAAAAACCAAAAAATTTGTAGATAATGAAACGCTTTTGGTGCAACGCTTCTTAAAAGGCATTGCATTTGAGCACTTATGGCGTAGTGGGTGTAGAATCCTGTTGTGAATATGTTGTGAACTTGATGATTTATTTTAAACAAAACACCTTAGGAGATTTAACTTAGTGAAAAATGTAGCACTCGATGGATAAGGAATATAGTCCCGACGGATAACTCAATATAGTCCCGACGGATGATGGTTTATTATCCATCGAGTGAGTAGCTTATGTAATAATAAGTCATGTAGCACATTTCTGCGAACACCTTTGTTTAGATTATGTAGTAGCATATAAGTCATGTTGACTTTAATTAGATATGCAGAATAGGTTGATTAATTGTGCATAGATGATATCTTGTAATTTTGTATTAATGAAATCAAGTCAAGTGCCAAATAGCTACCCGACGGATGATTAACAAAGCCACCGACGGATGATTAACAAAGCCCCCAACGGATGATCAATTCAAACATCCGTTGACAGTGACAACACAGTCACATGCGTCGAGTGTATGCAAAAGGAATGTGGCAGCCTATTCAACTGGGTTTTTAAGAACAAATAAGCATTTCCATTTCCATGCTAATATGAAGATATTCAAAGATGCTGGAATAGAGTAATGAAGTAACATATTATTAGACTTGATAGGTTTTGTTTTATTATCTTGTCTTATTACTGTGTAATCTTGGTGATATATAAGCCAAGAGTAGCAATTAGAACAACAACAAGACTAAGTAAGTATTTTCTCAGAGAAACATTTGTAAGCTGTATCCTTAACATTCGTCTGTAAGTTTAGTTGTTCTCATTTGTAAGCAGCTGTGAGCTATTCAATCTTCACAGAGTTCTCTTGATATATATATATATATATATATATGTATGTATATATATATATCTGGTGGATACATTCAAATACACCAGAAAGTTTTAAAGACTTGTGTTTTTACTATTTTGTGTTTTGATTCATATTTAACTTGTTATTTCGTAATTTGCAAATCAAAACACTGCCATATATATATATATATATATATATATATATATATCTTAAGTTAAAATATTTTATAATTCAGAAAAAGTTTCAAGAATTCCATTCAACCCCCCTTCTGTAATTCTTGTTGCATTGTTAGGGACTAACAATTGGTATCAGAGCAAGCTCTTAAAGAACAAAGAGTTTAAAGATCACAACAAGCAGCAAGATGAACAAGAAGGATGTTTGAGTCAAGATTCCTTTTCTGGACAAAGATAATTACCATCACTGGAAGGTAAAGATGCATCTTCACTTACTTTCTCAAGATGAGGCCTATGTAGATTGCATAGAGAGAGGCCCTCTGGTACCAATGAGAGCTGCAACTGGAAATGAGCCATCAGTTCTCAAGCCAAGGCATGAATGGTCAGATCCTGATATTGAACAAGTCAGGAAGGACAAGAAGGCCATGAATATTCTGTTTAATGGAGTTGATGGTGACTAGGGCTGTCAAAAAAATTCGAAAAATTCGATATTCGTCCGAAAAATTCGCATTCGTATTCGAAATAAAGCGGATATTATCCGTATTCAAAATAAAGTGGATATTATCCGTATTCAAAATAAAGCGGATATTATCCGTATTCGATTCCGACGATTGCGGATACGCATACGGATATAGGCATATTCGTATCCGATAATATCCGAATCCGAATAAATATATTTTATATTTAAATATTTAAATAATTTAAAAATATATTATATTATATTTATAATGTGATTATGTGTGTATATATACATGTACAATATATATATATATTAAAAATTATGTTTATACAAATTTTATAGACATATAGAAAAAAATCATTTGAGTTAAATAATTTAAAGATAAGGATTATATTGAATAATTAATTAAAATAATTTTTTGAAAAATTAAAATATTATTAACTCACTTTATCTCTTATTTTAATTTTTAAAAATAAATTTTTAATTTTTACTATATTTTTTCCATTTTTTTCAATATTTTTTTAATTTTTAATATAAAATAAAAAATCTGACCGAAAATAGGATTCGGATCCGGATATTATCCGTATCCGGATAGTATCCATCGGATCCGGATTCAGATATTATTCTTTAAATATTTTCGGATTCGGATACGGATACGGATATGAATTTTCGGTTTCGGATCCGGATACGGATATTGGCAGATCCGTATCCGAATTATCCGTTTGACAGCCCTAATGGTGACATGTTTGACAACATCATCAATTGCAAAACTGCCAAGGAAGTTTGGGATACAATTCAGATTATCTGTGATGGCACCGAACAAGTTAGAGAAGATAAGATGCATCTGCTAATTCAGCAATATGAGCACTTTCATAGTGAAGATAGTGAGTCTCTCACTGACATTTTTAGTAGATTTCAAAAACTACTAAATGCTCTGAAGTTGCATGGAAGAGTTTATCAGACAAAAGACTCCAATCTTAAGTTCCTTATATCTCTTCCAAAGGAATGGAATCCAATGACAGTCTCATTGAGAAACTCTCAAGATTACAAGGTGTTTACTTTGGAGAGACTGTATGGCATCCTGAAAACTTATGAGCTTGAAATAGAGCAAGATGAGAGGATGGAGAGAGGAAAGAAGAAAGGAGGATCCATTGCACTGGTTGCTAAGTTGGAAAAAGAGAAGGAGATGAAGATAGAAGCTGTTGAGTCAACTTCAAAGGTCTGTGAAAATAAGGGCAAGGGGCTGGTAGCAGAAAATGAAGATTCTTTGAGCCAAGATGACATGGAGGATATTGATGAACATCTTGCATTTCTTTCCAGAAGATTTTCCAAGCTCAAGTTCAAGAAGAACTTTGGAGCAGCTATGCCAAATAGAAACATGGTGGATAAATCAAAATTCAAATGTTTCAAATGTGGCTTGGCAGGGTACTTTGCCAGTGAGTGTAGAAAGTCAGATTCCAGCAAGAAGAAGTTTGAGCCTGTGGATTATAAATAGAAATATTTTGAGTTGCTCAAACAAAAGGAAAGGGATTTCATTACACAAGAAAATGACTGGGCAGCAGATGCTCTGGATGAGGATGAGGATGTCAGCTATGTCAATCTAGCCCTAATGGCCAAGTCTGATGAAACAGAGACAAGTTCTTCAAGTAATCAGGTAATCACCACTAACCTTGCACATTTATCTAAAGCTGAGTGTAATGATGCTATAAATGACATGTCTACAGAATTATATCATTTGCGTGTTACACTTAAGTCTCTTACTAAGGAAAATGCTAAAATCAAAGAAAATAATTTGTTTTTAAGTGAGAGGAATAATGTGCTAGAGTCTCAATTTATTGAATTTGAAAAATTGAGAATTGAGTGTAAAATTGCTAAGGATGAATTAACCGAGTCCTTGAAGAAAAAGGAGATCTTGAAGAAGCAGCTTGAACGAGAACCTGAGATGATTAAGGCATGGAAAACATCTAGAGATGTTCATGCTCAAATCACCAAAGTTCAAGGGATTGAGTCCTTCTGTGATGCAGCATGGAAGAAGGATAAGGAGAAGCTGGAATCCAATTTGGTTGAAGGATTGCTAACAGATGTGGACTCGACGGATGATGAGAGTCATCCGTCGGATAATCAAAAGGATTATCCGTCGAGTGACACAAATCATCATCCGTCGGTTGTGAGCAAACCTATGAGTAAAGCCAAACTTGCTAAGTTAAAAGAAAAATATGGATCATTTTCCAAAAACTTCATTTCAGGAGAATCTAGTCAAGTGAAAAAGGAAAAGAAAGTGAATGTTGGTCATCTGTCTATCAAGAAATTGAATGACAGACTAGAAACGATTGAGGTTAAAATGAAGTCTAAAAGGAAAAACAATAGAAATGGTAAAGTAGGGATTAACAAGCATAACTACACACCTGATAAGTATGCTCTAAGAAAAACCTGTGTTAAGTGTGGTAGCATAAATCATCTGTCTGTTAATTGCAAATCTGCCATGCCTACTTCCATATCTATGCCACCTCATTTTCCCAACATGAATGTCATGCCTTCTATGCCTATGAATGTTATATCTACACCGAATATGAATGCACAATTTGCTAATATGCCATTTGCACCTAACCCTTATTATGCTGCATTTAGTATGCCTCAAATGCCATTTAGCATGCCCTACTGGAATAACATGTTTACTAATAGCATGCCATTTCCCGTTAATCAAAATGTGCATGATAATTCTGTTGTAATGAATGATTTTAAAGGTCCAACTCAAATGACTAAGGATAAATCTGATATCCCCAAGTCAAATAAGATCAAACCTAAGAAACAGAAAAAGAAAGCTAACAAGGCAGGACCCAAGGAAACTTGGGTACCAAAATCAACTTGATTTGATTTTAATGTGTGTAGAGAAACAGAAAGAATCTATGGTACTTGGACAGTGGTTGTTCAAGACACATGACTGGTGATTCTACCCTGCTCACAGAGTTCAAGGAAAGAACTAGCCCAAGTATTATTTTTGGAGATGACATCAAGGATTATACTGTGGGATATGGCTTGGTTTCAAAATACAATGTCATCGTTGAGGAGGTTGCCTTAGTGGATGGTCTCAAACACAATCTGTTGAGAAGCCTGTGTTGTGACAAACAAGAGGAGCAACAAAGTGGTTCTCACTGGAGTGAGAAAAATAAATGTGTACTTAGCTGACTTTAACTCATCAAATACAGAATCTGTTACTTGTCTTCTCAGTAAAGCAAGTCAAGATGAAAGTTGGCTATGGCACAAGAAGCTATCCCATCTAAACTTCAAGACCATGAATGAACTTGTAAAGAAAGAACCAGTTAGAGGCATTCCTCAAGTGGAGTTTTCTAAGGATGGACTGTGTGATGCTTTCCAAAAGGGAAAGCAAATTAAAGCATCATTCAGAAAGAAGTTTGATTCAACAATTGAAGAACCTTTGCAACTACTACACATGGTTTTGTTTGGACCAGTCAATGTGTTGTCCATCTCAAGGAAAAGATTTTTCCTAGTAATTGTTGATGATTTCTCAAAGTTCTCTTGGACATATTTCCTTAAGTCCAAAGATGAGGCTAGTGAAATCATCATCAATCACATAAGGCAAGTCAACAATCATCCTGATTTTAAGGTTAGAAGAATCAGGAGTGACAATGGAACTGAGTTCAAGAATTCTGTCATAAGAGTATTTTCTGAAGAAAATGGGATTTTGCATTATTTTTCAGCAGCAAGAACTCCACAACAAAATGGAGTAGTAGAAAGAAAGAACATATCAATTTTTGAAGCTGCAAGGACAATGCTTGAAGAGTCTAAGTTACCAACATATTTCTGGGCTGAAGCTGTAAATACTGCATGCTACACTCAGAATATTTCTCTGGTTAATCAAGCAAAATGCATGACTCTCTATCAATTGTTCAAGAATAAGAAGCCAACTCTAAATTTTCTTCATGTATTTGGCTGCAAATGTTATATCCTGAGAAATCAAACTGATCAGAATGGGAAGTTTGATGCTAAAGAAAATGAAGGAATTTTTGTTGGATATGCTGTTGGTAAAGCATATAGAGTCTGCAATCTAAGAACCAACATTTGTTGTGGAATCAATACATGTTGTGTTTGATGATAAAAAGATTAAAGGACTGCAAAATGGAGATTACCATGAGAGCCTCAAATTTGACAATATGGAGATGGTTAGTGATGACAGTGATGATGAATGTGATCAAGAAACAGTATCAAAGGATAATGCAGAAAAATCCACTACCAATGAAGCACAAAATTCAACATCTGTCGAGTTGCAAAATGCTTCATCCTTCGGGAGACTGATAGGGATAAATAAATCCTGATAATGGGCTGCTGGACCCAATAAGAAGGTGTTTGATATTCAGACCAGAAAGGTTAAGCCTGATGGACCAGATCAGGTCTGGTCGAATAAAAAAGGCCCAAAAGCCCTGATTATTAATTAATTTCGTAATTAATTAATAAGGGAAAAATCAGCTGTTGAGAAGAGTCCTGATAAGGATATAAATCCTTATAGATAAGCCTCAAGGGGACCTAAAAGGATAAGGAATCAGTTTCCTACTATCTAGGACTCCAAAGTCCATTCTAATTATGAGACTTGCCCACCAAGTCTCCTATACCAAGTCCAATTCAAGGACCACCAACATCTATATAAGGGGTCTCACCCCACAAATCAGAACTACATTTTTTGGCTTGATTCTCTAACTCACAGAGATACGTAGGCATCTCGTAAAGGCAGAATTAAGCTACGAAACACGAGAGCAGCCATTAAAGGCCTTGAGCTCCCGAATCTTAGTAATAAATACAGCAAGTAATAACCTTAGCTTTTTATCCATAACATTTGGCGCCGTCTGTGGGAAAAACGGAACAACAACCATGGCGAGAACACGGAGAACAACCAGCACTCTGGAGGAGGGAACACCATCAGGGACAACCCAGGTGATTTCATCAATCGTGGAGGTTCCTCCCCATTCAACTTATGCATCTACTCAGGGGGAAGCCCAGACAGGGGCAACTCATCCTCAGCCACAAGGAACAACTCCCCCGACTATTCAAGGTACGAATCCTCAAGTTCAACAAATACATATACCTGTGAATTCTCGACCCGTCGGGTATGAATATTCAACTATTGTTACTACTAACCCCCCTTATGGGATGCCCCTTCACCCTGAGGTTGGAGGAAGTGGATATGCTGGGCGAAGCGAAGCACGAGGGCGGTCGCCCCCCTATATACGAGGTTTGGATCCTATCCCTGAGGATCGGGAATTTTCTGGTCCATACACTGAGAGAGACTCTGAATCTTCGGATGATGAAGTGGCCCCGAGAAGGAGGCGTCCTGGAAAAGAGCCAATGGCCGATGGAAGGCAACGCCCCCAAAGCACCCCAGGGGCGAATCCCCAAGAAGTGCAGGAAAAGATCAGGGCTCATGAGGCTGAAATCCAAAGGCTGAGGCGTGATTTGGAGGCTCACCAAGCCACCAGACCCCACATACCTCCTAGGGGGAGAAATCCTCCTCCTATCATAGACCTGGATGGTCCGGTAAGAAGAAGGGCTGCTGTCCCAAGAACTGATCCAAGCAATCTCCTTCCCCTTGGAGATCCTGATGATCCAACTCCACCCTTCACAGAAGAGATAATGAATGCCCATATCTCAAGGAAATTCAAGATGCCCACTATCAAAGCCTATGATGGCACGGGAGACCCCGCTAATCATGTTAGGACATTCTCTAATGCACTGCTGCTGCAACCCGTGAATGATGCTATAAAATGTCGGGCCTTCCCTCAAACCCTGTCGGGTATGGCTCAAAGATGGTACAGTCGCCTACCCCCAAATTCTATTGGATCATTCAGAGAATTAAGTCAGGCTTTTATTAAGCAATTCATCAGTGGAAGAGTCCATGAGAAAAGTTCAGCATCTCTTATGAGTCTTGTGCAGGGAGCTAAAGAATCCTTAAGAGATTACCTAAATCGTTTTACAAAGGAGGCTTTAAAAGTCCCAGACCTTGATGATAAGGTAGCCATGATAGCACCGCAACAAGGAACTAGGGATGAGTTTTTCAAGATGTCTTTGGCCAAACGACCCCCTGAGAGCATGTTGCAGCTCCAAGAGAGGGCAGGGAAGTATATCAAGGTTGAAGAAAGTATGAGGAAGACCGTAGTAAGTAATGAGCCCACTGGAGGCAAGAAACGAAAAACTGATTTGGAGTATATCGCTAAGGATAAATATCCTAGAACTGAACAAAACCCTGATTCAACCCCCAAGAAGGGAGGACCTGGGCAAAAGTTCACTGAATACGCTAAGCTGAATGCTCCCAGAAGTCAGATTTTGATGGAGATTGAGAAAGACAGAGATATTCGCTGGCCTAAGCCCTTGAAGGATGATCCCGCCAAGCTAGATAAGGGCAAGTATTGCAGGTTTCACAAAGATGTTGGCCATGACACCGATGAGTGTAGGCAGTTGAAAGATGAAATTGAGTTTTTGATTTGAAAAGGAAGATTGAACAAGTATACTGGAGATGGAGGAGACAGAAATAATAATGGAAGGAAGAACTTTGAAGATCGTAGGAGGGACCAAGATGATCAGGGGCGGAATCCCCAACCTAGAGGACCAGTTATAAACACCATTTATGGAGGGCCGAGACCTCGAGGGCCTGTGATAAACACGATCTTTGGAGGTCCAACTGCTGCTGGATTGTCCAAAAATTCCAGAAAGGCATATACTAGAGAGGTTATGCATATTGTTGGAGAAGCCCCGAAGAGGGCCAGGACAGAAGTAACATTGGCTTTTGATGATTCCGACCTAGAGGGTGTGAAGTTTCCCCATGACGACCCGCTGGTCATAACGCCGATAATAGGAAATAGCCCGGTTAAGAGGGTCTTTGTGGATAATGGTGCTTCTGTGGATATCTTGCTCCACGACACCTTTCTAAGGATGGGGTATAACGACTCCCAATTGACACCAACCGACATGCCGATATATGGATTTGCTGGAGTAGAATGTCCTGTGGAAGGGATAATTAAATTGCCAACCACCATAGGTACGGAGCCAAGGCAAGCAACGCAGATGCTGGATTTTGTGGTGGTAAAGGCTAGTTCAACTTATAATGCTATCATGGGGAGAACAGGGATACATGCCTTCAAGGCAGTCCCCTCTTCCTACCATTCAGTCATGAAGTTTCCCACCCGAAACGGGATTGGAGAAGAGAGAGGAGATCAAAAAATGGCTAGAAGCTGTTATGTGGCCTCTTTGAGGGCAGATGAAGTCGGGGGGCAGGTTCTTCCTATTGAAGATATGGATGTTCGAGAAAATGATGAGAATAGAGGAAGGCCAGCAGAAGAATTGGTTTCGGTTCCTTTAGATCCCAAGAATCCTGAGAGGATGACTTTCATTGGAGCTACATTAGAGGAGCCCCTTAGAGGGAAGTTAGTGAAATTTTTGCAAGAAAATAGTGATGTGTTTGCATGGTCAGCAGCTGATATGCCAGGCATAGACCCGGAGTTAATTACTCACAAGTTAAACGTGGATCCAAGCCGGAAGATAGTGAAACAAAAGAAAAGAAATTTTGCCCCGGAAAGACAAGAGGCTATAAAGCAGGAAGTGGAAAAGCTCTTAGAGGCTGGTTTCATTGAGGAGATTCAATTTCCGGAGTGGTTAGCAAACCCTGTAATGGTGAAGAAGGCTAATGGAAAGTGGAGGATGTGTATAGACTTCACCGATCTGAATGATGCATGCCCCAAAGACTGTTTTCCGCTGCCTAGAATTGATACTTTGATTGATGCCACCGCTGGACATGAGATGCTGAGTTTCATGGATGGGTTTAGCGGATACAACCAGATTAAAATGCATAAGGATGACATTCCAAAGGTATCATTTATCACTGACTTTGGTGTTTATTGTTATCTTGTTATGGCGTTTGGTCTCAAGAATGCAGGAGCCACCTATCAAAGGTTGGTGAATAAAATTTTTAAGGATCTTATTGGGAAGACTATGGAAGTCTATGTTGATGACATGCTAGTCAAGAGTCTAGTAAAGACTGATCATATAACCCATTTGAGGGAAGCTTTTGAGGTCCTGAGGTACCACAAGATGATGTTGAATCCCACGAAGTGTGCTTTCGGAGTAGGATCTGGAAAATTCTTGGGATTGATGGTCTCAAAGAGGGGAATTGAGGCTAACCCCGATAAAATAAAGGCAATCCTGGACATGGAACCCCCAAAAACTGTCAAGGATGTTCAGAAACTCACAGGAAGGGTTGCTGCGCTAGGACGATTCATCTCCAAGTCAGGAGACAAGTGCTTGTCATTCTTCAAGTCATTAAAGAACATTAAAGACTTTGTATGGAGTGAGGAAAATCAGAAGGCATTTGAAGAGTTAAAGAAGTATATGGGCCAGGCCCCGTTGTTGGCCAAGCCAGTTCTGGGTGAAGTTTTATTCTTGTACTTGGCTGTTTCAGAAAGCGCCTTGAGCGCGGTGTTGGTTAAGGAGGAACTGAAAGTCCAGAAACCCGTATACTATGTCAGCAAAATTTTGCATGGTGCTGAGTTGAATTATTCAGCCATTGAGAAATTCGCTTTAGCCTTGGTAATGGCTTCAAGAAAGCTGCGTCCTTATTTTCAAGCTCACCAAATTGAAGTGCTAACAAATCAGCCACTGAGAAATATCATTCACAGTCCCAAGGCAAGTGGGAGACTGATTAAGTGGGCAATAGAGTTGGGAGAGTTCGATCTCAAGTATAAGCCACGTATGGCCATAAAAGCCCAGGCACTAGCTGACTTCGTGGTGGAATGTACCATACCCAACCAAGAAGTCGGGGGGCAGGAAGATACCACACCTCAAGACAAGGGAGTCGACAATGGGGACAAGGAGAAAGAATATTGGGTTCTCTATTTTGATGGAGCATCAAAAACAAATTCCAGTGGAGCAGGGTTGGTTTTGCAAAGCCCTGATGGATTCTTAATTGAGTATGCCATGAAGCTAGACTTCCCAACCACAAACAATGAGGCAGAGTATGAAGCCCTGATTGCTGGCCTTGGTCTAGCTGGGACACTTAGAGTCAAAAACTTAAAGGTCCGTGGAGACTCGAAGTTGATCATATCCCAGGTAAAGGGAGAATTTAAAGCAAGGGATGATACGATGGCTAAGTATGTTCGCCTAGTAAGGGCTGTGATGACCCAATTTAATGAATGCCATGTTGAACACATTCCAAGGGAAGAAAATGCTAAAGCAGATGCGCTATCAAAGTTTGCTTCATCTGAGATTGAAGAAAGTTCAGGAAGTGTGTACTTCCGTGTTTTGAAGACACGAAGCATAGATGTTAAGCTTGTGGCTCCCGTAGGCTTGGGGACGTCATGGATTGATCCCATCAAGGCTCACATTCATACCGGTTGGTTGCCAAGCGATGCAATTGAGGCACGGAAGTTAACTGTTCGAGCACTAAGGTACTCTTTGATAGATGGGATTCTATATAAAAGATCTTTCGTGGTTCCTTACTTGAGGTGTCTCAGGCCCGATGAGGCATGCTTAGCTCTTGAGGAAGTGCATGGAGGTATTTGTGGGCAACACTTGGGGGGCAGGGCCTTGGCTCATAAGATAACTCGTTTAGGCTTCTATTGGCCAGAAATGATGGCTGATGCCAAAGAATATGTAAAGAAGTGTGATCGTTGTCAGAAGCATGCACCAGTCGCCAGACAACCCCCCGAGATGCTGACCTCTATCAACTCACCTATTCCCTTTGCTATGTGGGGGATGGATATTCTAGGGCCTTTTCCTATGGCCACAACACAAAGGAAGTTTCTGATTGTAGCCATTGATTATTTCACCAAGTGGATCGAAGCCAAACCTTTGGCCAAAATCACAACTAAGCAGGTTGCACAATTCCTGTGGGAAAACATTATGTGCCGATATGGAATTCCCCGTATCCTCGTCACTGACAATGGAACACAATTCAACAACGAGGAATTCAAGAAGTATTGCGAAGAAAATGAAATTGAGTTACGGTTCACCTCTGTGGCTCACCCGCAAGCCAATGGGCAAGCGGAGGTAGCAAATCGGATAATCCTGGATGGACTAAAGAAGAGGATCGAAAAGTCAAGAAATAATTGGGTGGATGAGATACTTCCCATATTGTGGGCCTATAGGACTACCTGTAGAGTCACGATAAATGCAACTCCTTTCATGTTGGCATATAGGGCGGAAGTAGTAGTTCCCGTGGAGATATCACATTCTTCTCCAAGGATTCAGGCTTTTGATGAAAAAGAAAATGAGGAAGGGCAGAAGTTAGCCCTGGATTTAATCGATGAAGTGCGAGATAAAGCACACGCAAAGATAGTAGAATATCAGAAAAAGGCTTCATTCTACTACAACCTAAGGGTTAAAGAGAGGTTTTTCAAACAAGGTGACATAGTCTTGAGAAAAATAGAGGCTTCTGGTGTCGGACAGAAAGGAAAGCTTGCCCCAAATTGGGAAGGGCCGTATAGAGTCAAGAGCGTTCAGGGTAGAGGAACCTACAAGCTGGAGACTATGGATGGTTTTGAAGTCCCGAGAACCTGGCACGCACAAAACCTGAAGGTTTACTACGTGTGAGATGGTCGAAGTACGATTCTCACTCGTCAGGATGGCGAGTAGGTTGAAAAGCACCTTGAAGCTTTGCTTGCTTAGGATTTATATGTTTTAGTTTTATTACGAAATTTATTAAGACTTGTGTAAGGGACGAATCCCAGACAATTTTATGAAATTCATAAGTTCTTCAAAGTATGTTTGTGGCCTAACAAATAAAAATCAAATGCATGGATGCAAGCATAAAAGGTGATAAATGAAATAGATCTGATAGATGTTACGAAAGTTTGATAAATAAAGTCTCGAAAATAAAAAAAGCCACGCAGGGCTGAAAAAGCTCTAAGGAGCTGAAGTACCCTCGGCATCCATATCATCGTCCTCTCCACTCTCGCTGGATGTCTCTGTCGTCTCGGAGGAGGAGGAAGAGCTGTCGTCCTCAGCAGGTCTGGAAGAAGACTCGGGAGGAGGAAGGAGTGGATCCTGAGGAACATGGTCTGAGACAACTACTCAGGTACGAAACCTCTGTAGCAAAGCCTCGTCATCAGGGCAGATATAGTCCGCCGGGTTAATATCAGGACAAGCCTCGTTCACGGTCCCAAGGGCCGTGTCCCAACCAGTCCTAAAAAACTCGGGAAAGACTGAATCATCCCTAATCCTCATAGATTGGGCAAACTCCTCCGAGTCCAGATAGTTGTCTATAGCTTTATCCTTCTCCGCCCGAAGTACCACCAGCTCGGCGTTAGACTCTCCGAGTTCTTCCTCCTTGCGCTTGAGCTTCTTCTCCAGGGTAGCATACTTCTTCTGTTGCCTCCTGAGGGCATTATCGGCCTTATCAGAAGCCCGCTTCCATGATTCGGCTTGCCTCACGGCGCCTTGAAAATAGGCGTTAGACTGAAACAAAGCAACCAACGAAGTATAAGGCAAGAAAATGCTACAAGAATGAAAGATAAATTTAAAAGAGAGAAGGCATACCGAAGCCAGAGATTGGGCTCCCATGAGCTTAATCCTCTCAAGGTCAGGGGTGGCCACCACATCAGTAAAGTCCTTTGGAGTCACGCTATGGTAGGACCAATCCCAAGCATGTTTCGTGGAACCAACCACGGTGTCCCCTCGGCGGAATCCCCAGAGAGGCTGGAAGGCTCCTGTGGCAGCAGCAGTAGGGGCAGCAGCAGTAATAGGAGCACTATGGCCCCCAGCTCCTTCAGTTGAAACCTCCCCTATAGGCTCTTTCTGCTTCTTCAAAAAGATAGGCTCCGTGGCCTTTCCCCGGGTGTCTAGGCCTGCGAGCCGAGCTTTCTTCATCCTAGCTGTTTCCTCAACCAAAGGAACATTGTCCTCGTTAATCTCCTTAGCAGCTGAAACAAAGCAAAGGACAAAATAAGTGAAGTTAATAATGCATGAAATGAAGTAAAATTGAGAAGGGAAGAAAAATACCCTGTTGAGAAACAGAGGATAGTCCCACATGAATCAGGGAAAACTCCTCTAAGAGAGTCCAGCTGGTGGTCGTGCCATCATCCTGAGTAAGCCCATTATAAATAATAGTTTCTTCGGGAGTTAAGTGAATGGATTTGAGGCTACCATCACTGACCTTCCCAAAGGAAGATCGAAAAAGTGTGCCCCAGTCACCATTCTCCCAACGTAACCCGACGAAACTATTCCTCCAATTTTGATTATTATCAGGAATAGAGGCACTGTTAAAGATATGTTTGCTTTTGGGCCTTTGCTTGACATAGACCCAGCCGCAGATACTGGAAGAACTATTGTAACACTGAAAGACTTTCCTAAAAACAGCTACAGAAAGAGGAAAGCCCTCCCTAAGACAGCAGACCATAAAACATAGAATGTTCCTCCAGGCGTTTGGAGGAAGCTGACACGGGTTGATTTGTAAATCAGCCAAAAGATGAGGAATAAATGGGTGAAAAGGAAACCTAAGCCCAGCATTAAGGGCATCTGTGTAAATGAAAAGAGTATCGGGTCTCCAGTGGCAAGTACGATCACCACCAGAGACTGGAACTAATCTAAGAGGAGGAAGGACGTTATAACGAGCATTTAGTTTATTGAAATCTATGTTGTGCCAAGTATTACAATGATTAAAAGAGTCGAGATATGCAGTGGAGGGATATTCATCCCCCCTAGTGTTAATCATATCAATTAAAGACATATATGAAGAGCGGATCTCGATATCCTTACCTCGTTTTGAAGCCGAGGCTATCTTTGCCGCCCTCTCGGAATTCTTGTCAGCCATTAGTAAGCTAGAAAAAGCCTGAAGGAGAGGTTGGAAAACTAAAGGAGGGGATTTGAGAGAGGAAAGGTTAGAAAGTTGGAGGAAGGATGAGGAGAAGTTGTAGAATGAGTAGAGAGGTGAAATGAGAGGTGTGGAGAAATCAAACTCTCACCCCACCTTTATATAGCCAAGGAAGGGGGATAATGGGCCTTAAAAAAGCCCATTTGGGCCCAAAACTTAGAAGGTTCTGGAATTATCCAGGAAGTTCCTGGAAAATTCAAGAGAATTCTAGCAAAAATCAGAAGAAAACTTGAGTTTTTGAAGAATCTGGAAGAATCCAGAAAAACCCTAGAAGGATTTGGAATTTGGGCTTAGAAAATAAAAGCCCATCTCAGAAAAGGGCCTAATTTTAGAAAACATCAAGCCCGGTTAAGGGCCCAAGTGTTTAAAAAGCCCTGTTTGAGGCCCAAATGATGTTTAAGAAAAAAGAGTGGAAAGGGAGCCCAGTTAAAACAATGGGCCAATTGCAAAAACCTAGTTGGATCAAGAAAAATGGGCCCAAGGTTTTTCTATTGAAGCCCAGAAAAAAGGGTAGGCCAAATAAGAAAATAGGCCCAGTTAAAATGGGCCCAAGTCTTAGCCCAGAATTAAGAGCTTAAATCCAAGTATATACAAAAAAAATATATGTATATATTCTTGACCCTTTCGAATAGAAAACACAGAGAAATCCTGGTCGAATGGTCTGAGGTCGAATTTCCCTCGACCAGGGCTGATAAAAGAAGCTAATTCGGTCAAGAAATTAATTCTGACCAAAAATCTTGGTCGAAAATGATTGTTTTTTGACCGAAATGCCAGAATAATGTTCGACCTTGTTCCTTGATCCTTTCGACCAGGGAACAAGATAAAATCTTGGTCGAAATGATCCAGCTCGAAATAGCTTCGACCAAGGCAAGAGATGATGGTTAATTCGGTCAAAAAATGGAGATCCTGACCGAAAATCTTAACCGAAGTTGAAAAAAAATTCCTGGTCGAAAATTCCTGGTCGAAATATTTAAAAAAAAAAAAAAAAAAAGGGGGAGAAATCCTGGCCAAAATTCGACCAGGATTCTTGCTCGAATGGAATCTCCTCGAAAATCCTTCGACCAAGGCACAGCAGGGGCTAATTCGACCAGGATCCTGGTCGAATGGATTCCTGGTCGAAAATTGTATTAAAAAAAAAAAAAAAGAGAGAGAAAAAAGGAAGAAAAAGGGAAGAAAAAATCCTGGAAAATTACAAAAAAATAAGGAAATTCCTTAAATAGTTTCTGAAAAATGTTAATATTTTCAGAAATAAGGAATAAATCCAGGATAAATCCCAGAAATTAAGGGAAAAATCCAGAAATTAAGGATAAATCCCAGAAATTAAGGATAAATCCCAGAAATTAAGGGAAAAATCCAGAAATTAAGGGAAAAATCCAGAAATTAAGGATAAATCCCAGAAATTAAGGGAAAAATCCAGAAATTAAGGGAAATATCCAGAAATTAAGGATAAATCCCAGGAAAATAAGGAAAAATCCCAGAAAAATTAGGGAAAATTCCAGAAATTAGGGAAAAATCCCGGAAATAAGGGAAAAATTCCTGGAAATCAAAATAATTCCTAAAAGGAAAAATTCGTTGTAAACGTGTAGGTCGCTCCACACTTTACGCAAGAACGAAACCCTGTAAGGGAATGAATAGACTTAACTTCTGCGAAACATAATCAATGTTTCCCAAAAGTTGGGGGGCAAATGATAGGGATAAATAAATCCTGATAATGGGCTGCTGGACCCAATAAGAAGGTGTTTGATATTCAGACCAGAAAGGTTAAGCCTGATGGACCAGATCAGGTCTGGTCGAATAAAAAAGGCCCAAAAGTCCTGATTATTAATTAATTTCGTAATTAATTAATAAGGGAAAAATCAGCTGTTGAGAAGAGTCCTGATAAGGATATAAATCCTTATAGATAAGCCTCAAGGGGACCTAAAAGGATAAGAAATCAGTTTCCTACTATCTAGGACTCCAAAGTCCATTCTAATTATGAGACTTGCCCACCAAGTCTCCTATACCAAGTCCAATTCAAGGACCACCAACATCTATATAAGGGGTCTCACCCCACAAATCAGAACTACGTTTTTTGGCTTGATTCTCTAACTCACAGAGATACGTAGGCATCTCGTAAAGGCAGAATTAAGCTACGAAACACGAGAGCAGCCATTAAAGGCCTTGAGCTCCCGAATCTTAGTAATAAATACAGCAAGTAATAACCTTAGCTTTTTATCCATAACAGAGACAATCTGCTTTATCCGACGGGATACAAGCTTCATCCGTCGGTACTCAAAATTCACCATCCGTCGGGTGTTCAAAAGAAGCTGAAAGTCAGAATAGATCACTTACAGAAAATTCCCCTTTCTCAAATCAAAGATCTATTAACTCAGGGGGAGTTTCTAATAATCAAAACTCAATCACACATCAAGACAACAATGAGGCCTCTTCATCTAGAGCTAATCTACCACAACAAAGAAAATGGACAAAGGATCCTGATTGGATTTTAGCTATGTAGGAGGAGCTAAACCAATTTGAAAGAAATAAAGTATGGAAGCTGGTACCCAAGCCTAAAGGAAAGAATCCAATAGACACCAAATGGGTATTCAGAAATAAGATGGATGAAAATGGCATAGTAGTCAGGAACAAAGCAAGATTGGTTGCTAAGGGCTATTGTCAACAAGAAGGATTAGATTTTGATGAAACCTTTACTCCTGTTGCAAGACTTGAAGCCATCAGAATTTTCTTAGCCTACGCAGCCCATGCCAATTTCAAAGTCTATCAAATGGATGTCAAGAGTGCATTTCTAAATGGAGATTTGGAGGAGAAAGTCTATGTCAGCCAGCCTCCGGGTTTTGAAGATCCAAATCTACCTAATCATGTATACTATGTTTTGAAAGCACTCAATGGATTAAAGCAAGCACCTAGAGCCTGGTATGATACTTTGTCAAAGTTTCTTTTAGAGAATCACTTCACTAGAGGTACTGTAGACAAAACTTTATTCTTTAGACATGTTAATGGCTCTAGTATACTTGTTCAAATTTATAGATGACATTATTTTTGGCTCTACAGATGAAAAACTTTACAAAAAGTTTGCCAAATTGATGCAAAGTTAGTATGAAATGAGCATGATGGGAGAACTAACTTACTTTCTTGGTTTGCAAGTTAAGCAAGTTAGTGATGGAATATTCATTAGTCAAACTAAATACATTTATGATCTTTTAAAGAAGTTTGATCTAATGGATTACACATCTGCAAAAACTCCCATGGCCACTGCAATTAAGCTTGAATTAAATACTACTGAAAAGTCTGTGGACATTTCAAGTTATAGGGGTATGGTTGGCTCACTTCTGTACTTAACAGCTAGTAGGCCAGATATAATGTTTGCTACATGTCTTTGTGCTAGATTTCAGGCTGATCCTAGAGAATCTCATTTAGTAGCTATTAAGAGAATTTTCAGATATCTCAAGGGAACACCAAAACATGGCATTTGGTACCCTAGAGATTCTGGTTTTGATCTAGCTGGTTATTCAGATGCAGATTATGCAGGTTGTAGAATTGATAGAAAAAGTACAACAGGAACCTGTCAATTTCGAGGAAACAAGCTTGTGTCCTAGCTGAATATATTGCTACTGGCAGTTGCTGTGCACAGATTTTGTGGATGAAAAACCAATTTCTAGACTATGGTCTGCAAGTGGAAAGGATTCCCATTTTCTGTGATAACACAAGTGCAATTGCCATCACTGAAAATCTAGTACAACATTCAAGAACAAAGCACATAAACATCAAGTACCACTTCATAAGGGAACATGTAATGAATGGTACTATGGAACTACATTTTGTTCCAAGTGAAAAATAGCTTGCAGATATATTTACCAAGCCACTAGATGAATCCACCTTTTCAAGGTTGGTAAGTGAGTTAGGTATGCTAAATTACTCTTGAAATTTTACAGATAATTTGCAAGTTGTAATGCAGCCAAAAATTTAATTGATTTTTCAGTTTTAGATGTAATTTTGGCTAAGTCAAAATTTACATCTCGACGGATGATCCTTATTCATCGAGTTTGATCATCCGTCGATGTACAATTTGTTAATAAAAACAATTATTTTTCTGAAATACTTTTATGCCTCGACGGATAACTGATTTATCCTCATCCGTCGAATTGTCTTTTTTTTAGCAGTTCATTCTCTTAACATTTTCTATCGAGTATACTTACAGTTTGTAAACATAACACGACGGATAATTGATGGAATTTTTACAGTTTATTTTTAGAAACGGCTATTTTGGGCAATTCTTATTGGTTACTTTATTTTACTTTATTATTTTTGACAGTTATTTCTGAGATAGTATAAAATCATAATTCATTTTTATTGCTTTTCTTTTATCTTTCTCAAATCATCTTCTCTAATTTCTTTATTTCTCAAAAGCAATTATCATCTCTCTCTCTCTGCAATTTTCACTCTCTAACAATGGCACCAGTCATCAAGATCATGTCTCAAACTGGATTTATCTATGAGAAGAACAACTTCACTGCTCTTGTGAACAAGGGGATTCAACAGTCTGGAGACTACCATAAAATGATGGATTTTGTGAAGAACTGCAAACTCAACTATGCCATGCTGGAATCACCCACCATCTACTGCGAGGTTGTTGAAGAGATGTGGACGACTGCAACATACAACTCAAATGATAAGACTATCACATTCACTATTAAAGGTAAGGAATTTTATGTTAATAGTGACATTGTTAAAGCATGTTTCAAAATTCCTGATAATACTGTAACTTCACCACACACAGATACTGACATTGTTAATATGCTTAACTCCATGGGCTATGCACTCTCCACTTCTAGATTAAGTGAAATTAGGAGGTTGGGTCTTAGAAAGGAATAGAGTTATCTGTGTGATGTAGTTACTAAGGTATTTTCTGGTAAAATCAGTAATTTTGATTCAGTTAATATCTCTATGCTTTACATGCTTGTAACTGATAAATTTTTTAACTTTAGTGTTCTTGTCTTCATTAAGTTGGGGTTTAAGTTAGGGGAGTTAAATAAGAGAGGTAAAAATGTTTACTATGCTAGATTTTTAATGATGATTGCTAACCACCTATCTGAGAATATTGTGCTTGAGAACCCAACCAACAAATTAGATTGTTAGGTTCAAGAAAGAAGAATCATTGCAGATTTGAACAGGTCAAACCATCATAAAGAGGTGCCACTCTTCTATTTTCCTGTTATGGAGGCACCTCAGGTAAGTGAGGTAATTTCAACTGTCTCTACTTTTCCGACCTCACAAACTTCTTTGCATTCTAGTGTAGCTATGGCAACTGTGTCATTTACCCAATCCAAGCAAGTGAGCATCATCTTCTAGATGATTTGTTGGCTCACTTGCCATTTCTTTCTGAAACTGTTGAGACTCTGTGCCAAAATTCTCATCAATCTGCACAGAGTCCACAGTAGTCTCCACTCCAAACTCATTCATTTCTACTCACTCGATGGATATTGTTCATCCATCGAGTAGTGATTGTATCCCGACGGATAAGCTTAACAGCAGTTATCCGTCGGATAGTCAAACTGCTAACCCGACGGATATTCCTTATCTGTTGAGTGTCTCTGCACAGCTTCAAATTTCTTCAAGTATTACTAGTGCAGAAGACTTAGTGGTAGTGCAATCACTCCTAAGATTGAGGGAAGGGAGTGAAATGAGTGAGAGTCTAGGTTGCTCCTAGGAAAAATGGAAGGAAAAGAGTTAACAAATACAATCCATTTCTTCAGGATTGGAAAAAGTGAGTGTGAGGAGTCTCACCTTAGATGGTGAAGGTGAGGGTGTGAGGGTGGGGAGCCAAGGTGAGACCTTGATGCAACAAAAGAGAGATCAAAAGAAAAATGCAGGTACATGAGTGATAAGGATGGAAACCATTGCAAGTGAGTCAATGAGTGTCAATGATGCAGAAAGGGAAAGGCTATTTCAGCAAGAATATCAAGCTGTTATAGATTCCATTTCCCTGGATACTGAGACATTTACTCACCCTGTGACAGCTTACCAAACTCTAGCTGTATAGGGCAATGTGGTGGTTGAAAGATTGCTAAACTTGGTGCATACAACACAATCCTTACAAAGAGCAAAGGATGCAATCACTGCTATGCCTTCCAACATTGGCAGTGATTTGGAAATGGATCAGACTTCTCTTGGGGATGATGGTGGTAATGATGAGGAAGATAGTATGAACATAGGGGGAGATGCAGATATTCCTGCCTGGATGCTCACAAAAGAATGCACTTACTCACATCTGCAATCAACACTTTTTAAGCTGATTCATGATACCTAAGCAGCCATTCAGGCATCTTCCAATGCTAGCACAAAACAACTACTCAAAGCACATCTTGAAGCACTCCAGTTGAATAAGATTTAAGCCCTCCAACACAATCAGAGTGTAGATGCCATCAAGCAGGAAATTTCTGAAGTAAAAAAGGATGTGATAGAAATGATGGATGCTAGACTTCCTTCAACCACCATGACTGAAATTGCTCACAAACTAAGGAAGGAGGTTGATCTAAACAGGAAAGTTGAGGCCATGGACTCAAGACTATCTGCTGTCGAGAAGTCAATGGCCAAGATACTAAACAATCAAGAAGCTCAGACTGCATTACTCCAACAACTGGTGGCAGCTCAACTCCCTCCCACACAACTTGATGATAACAAAAAGGGGGAGAAAGGATCAAGTGAGGGGAGAAACATCTTAACATTCAAGTCAGTAAAGTAATTGTGCCTACAATTGCTTTCACCAAACTACCAACAACAAACAGTATTGATCTAATAAATGAAGCAGCAGCCACATTGAGAGCAGCTGAAAAGAAGCAGTTGAGCCCAATCAACTTGGAGAAAACTGATGAGGACATACAAAAGAAGTTTGGGCTAGCAAAGAAACCAGAACAATCAGCCATACATCACTCTCAAGTCAGGCAAATCTCTGTGAATGAAATGAGCATGAATAATCTGGAAAGAGGACAACCATCCTGCATAAAATCTCCAAAGGCTAAGATAATTTTGAAGCCAAGGGTGAACTATCCAAAATCTTCACTAAAAAACCCCTTGGACATTGTGTATGAGACACCAAAGCCTGATGCAAATAAGCTGTTGGCCAGGTCCATAGCATTTTACAAGGATCCAGCTGATTCAGCACTGAAAAGAAGAATAGCTAAAGTTTTCAGGAATGGTAAAGAAATTTGTGTGATGGATGGACACTCTCAATTTGCTGAAGCAAAGAGAGAAGAAAAGGCAAGACTGAAGCAAGAAAAGAAGCAAGTTGCTCTAGATGCTAAAAAGGTCAAACAAAAGAAGGAGCAAGCTGTTATCTTGGCCAAGCTACAAGCTGTGAAACCTACAAAACAAGTTTCTGCACAACCATCTAAAACAGTTGAATCTCAAGATCAAATAATGCAAAATGAACCTCCACAGACAAAGAAGCCAAGGTACAAGCAAAGAATAAAGAGAAAGTTGGATTTCAGTGATAAGGAGATGGAAGGATACTTTCCCAAAGAGTCTATTTCTACAAAAACTCAAACATCCATGCCCTCTGTGGCACATGAAGAATTTAAGATAGATCCATCCAAGAATTTTCATGGTGAACCTATAATTCCAAAGGATGAGCCAATAGACTGGGATAGTCTACCAATACCTGAACTCAATCTACCTCACTTCATGAAGCCGAAGAAGACAAAGACAAGAGCAGTCAAGAAAGTGAAGCCATCAACTCTCAGATCCAAGTCTCTAACCAAAGCTCAAACCAAAGTCAACAAGGGAGACATCATGTACATCTGTGACATCAAGGAATTCTCATACTTAAATCTCTATCTAGATGAACTGGAAGAAGTTAGAGGGATTGATGCTTACAGGAATCTACCTGAAAGGCTAATATTCAAGTACAAGGGAGGAAAAGAGATATAGTGGCCACTTCACAAGATCCTTCAAGAAAGCCAATATGTGCTGATAAAGGTTTATTCATCCTTCATGAAGAACTTTGGATTCAATGTGACAGCTAGAAGACTTGTTCTAAAGAATATTGAAGAACTGAGGAGTATTAGAGCAAAAAATGCACTCCCAAAAACTCTAACTATTCCTTACACAAGGAGTAGAGTGCATCTAAGGACCTACTGGCTGGTGGAATTCATGGATGATAAAGGAGTTAGAAGATTCTTCAGATTAGAAGACCAATTGAGCATCTCTAGCAATGAGACTCTTTTGGAAATGCAAGAAATGCTAAATCTCTCAAAATGTGATGAACTGGAATTCCACAGACAGCTCCAAAATCAGATAGAAGAAAACAACAGAAAGCTTGGAAAGATATCCAGATCTTCAAGGAAATAGATTAATCTGCTCAGTCTAGAGGAGCACCTTGAAAATGACTGTGAGCAAATCTTTGTATACTTTGTTAATTGAAGCACTTTACAGTTTTATCTACTTCCTTTTAAATTTGTATTTTTAGGGTGTTTTATTATCATCAAGTTTCTATTAATTTATGGCTACAATTCTAG